>NC_079210.1:4870783-5003283 GCF_026745355.1 Beta vulgaris subsp. vulgaris
AGTATGTGAATTGGAATCCCTTAATAAATACTAGAATTTTTTTCACGCGATGCGTGCTTGAATTTTTCTTCGAAACAGAAACTCGATTTTCTTCGGCATAAGAGTCAAAATTTGAACATTAGACATACGAAGTATGATTGTTTTTAGTTGCAAAATTTGATTAGTTTAGTTTATGTCACTTAAGTCTCTCATCATTCTTTTTTTTTTCACTTTTCAAAGTTAAATTCTATGAACAAAATAAAAATTTATTGAATTTATTTATGATTTCTAATATTATAATTTTTTAGTTGATTTTTGAATTAAGTACAGTACTTCATAAATTGTAAAGAAAGTGGACACTTTGATTTCCAGTCAATTTTTTCATAGGTAGTAGTTTGTGAGTGATTGTTATAATTATATTTTTTGTATTTTTGTTTGAATCCCCATTTGATTTGAAAGTGAATTTGTAATTTAGAATGGGAAGGGGGTAACATAGTCTCTTCATTTGGGGACACCATAGCTCCCCCCCTTCTCTTATATAATAGAGATATGTTATACTTTAATTCTTGAATGATATTTTACATAAACCTTTGTACCTTGATGATTAATAGCTCTTATATAATAGAAAAAGATAATTCCAAATATATGTAAATTTTTTATTATATATAGGAAACGCTATAAAGAAAGTAAATAATTTTTTTCCTTGTCTAACTTCTGAATTCTGATTTCACTAAAAATACAACTCTATTTTTTATCATGGCCCACCATTAATTGTGAATGGTTCTTGAGAATAGTGATTTGTAAGTAAATTTTTGTAAATGTTTTTGTATGTATTGACGTTCTAGGTTATTAGTTTTAGTTTGTATGTTAATTTTAAGTTTTAATAAAGTTTCCTGATTATTTGAGTGATTTGCGTGAGTTTCTCAATGTATGAGTAGTTTGTAAAGTTTCTTCCTTTAAGTGATTTGTGAGTGAGTGTGTGTTGTAAATTAATTTTCGGTAGTTTTCTTTGAGTGCCTATTTTGATTTTGACAATCCTTTTGTAATTTAGAAAGGGAAGGGGGGCAAAATAGGCATTTCAAAAGAGGACACCATTGCTCCCCCCTTTCCTTATATAATAGAGATATAACTTGATAGCTTTAGCATGATCCAAGATATAAAATAATAGATCACATGATTAGATAAATGGAATTCAAAATATTTTTAGAACTTTTCCTTTATAGCATATGATGAATACGTTATGAATCACCTATCATTTTTAGAAGATAACTAATATGAAACATGATTATATTCTTGAAGATTTTGTTAGTTTCCTTTTCAAACTGAGATAACATTTTTATACGAAATTATGAATAAATGTATACAATGGTAAAACAATCAGTAGTTATTCATAAAATCGTGAAATACATATTTATAAATAAAGCCGATTATTATGTATTAGTTTAAAATTTCATATCACAAAATGACTGAAATTATCATTCAATAAATAACAATATTTGTTAATAAATAGTAAATCGTATATTGTAGTAAATCGTAATTGTAAAGTAGTATAAGAACAATAACTAAAAACTTCGAAACATATTTTAAATTGATGTTAAGAAAGATACAATAAGGCAGTCTAAGAACAAATATAATACAAGTAATAACAACAAACATTATCAAATAAAACATAAGCCACAACTAAAATAAATCCACCCATATCTTGGGTTTTATCTTTCTTCATATGAGAGTTTGGAGACTTTATTTTTTTTGTTTTTTGCGTGATTCTAGAGATTGATTTTTTGATCGAAATTTTTCCGGGGTTGCAATAGATATCAGTACTTTGTTTACAATCCCTTGAATTTAATCCAGTTCTACTTCAAAGCTACAAAAGATCGACAGACGCTCTTATGTAGAAGGTTGTATCAGACAACAATGTGAAAGTCGAGGGTTTTCAGAATTGTTATATTTCTTCAAAGATCATGGTTTTGCCATATTAGAGTTGTATTTACTTCATTTTGATATGTATACGTTAGTTTTGACTTCTATTGTAGATATCGTATACATACCAAAATGAAAAAAAAAATATGAATTAATTTTAAATTAAAATGAAATTAAAAATGAATTGATTTATTTTAAATTAAAATTAAAAATGAATTAATTTATTTTAATTTAAAATTAATTCATATTAATTTATTTTTTATTTTATTTTATTTTATTTTAATTTATAATTTCAAAAGATACACACATCAATATATTATCCTTCCATTTTTTTTCCTACTTTATTCCATTGGAAATGAAACCACAAACTTCCTTCTTGGTATTCATGATATTCATATGTTTTATTTTAGTTTCTTTTTCTATTATGGATCCCAAAAATAAAACAAATCAGAGATGGTGTTTGTTCTTGAAATTTGATCCCCCGCCATACTCCACCTTGAATATTGTTTGTTCTCAATATTGATAAAGCTAATTCAAAGAGAGCTTGCAAGAATATTTAAGATGGATTGAGACTGGAGTAGATGCGGATCTGTTGTTGAGACTACGCATGGTATTCCATGTGCTGGTCATACCTTTTTCTCGTTGTAAGTAGAGCTCCTCCTATAGTGTCAGGAGGTTGATCCATTTTAGTGGACACTAGCCATTAGTGATGGGGTAGATACGGCTAAGATATTATCGAAGTGCGAGCAGGACCGTATTTCTTCCAATCATTAGTGACCGAGGTACAGGCTAGGGATCACGCGGTCATGAGTTCTGTTTGTCGCTCCACCCCGAACGCTCATCCTTTGAGGAGCCTCAAGTACACATGACGAGTAAAGGTCGTGGAAAGTTGAACAAAGGTATGCGACTGGAAAAAAATGGGTGGGAGCACGTTATGGGTAAGTCTTCTGGGTCGTCTAAGGGTCGTGGCAAGTTATTTGGGTCGGTCAACATGTCATCATCCTCTAATAAAGATACATTTATTTATATATTTTAATCGTTTGTTTCATATAATTGTTTTATTTGATTAACATGAATTATAATAACACTACAGGCTGGAGATTTGATATGGAAAATTTTTCATACTTTCATAAACTTCCATTAGCCATCCAAGAATACATAGAAGGCTGGAATGATGTAGTTGCCGATGATAATTGTGGTTTTCGATGCATAGCTGATGATTTATATTCTGTCGAACACAATTGGGACCCTGTACGCCGATTAGTAGTGAGTGAGTTGTATCAAAATGGTGCTCAATTTCATTGGGTTTATGGTTGTGACCTCAATGAGGCAACTAGACGTATTCGATGGGGAAGGTGTCGGTTGTCGTGAGGAACATTACATGGAGGCCATTGCAGACTTATATCCCATTGTGAACCACTACAGGTACACGATCTTTTTTTCGCTCTTAATGGTCGTATTAATATGTCAGCTATAATTTTTCCACTTGATGTGGGGACATGAACTCCCTACCACAAGGGAGTTGGCTATAGCTCATCTAAGGACGTACAAGTATTTCATCCGACTTCAACTTCATCAAGGAAATATGATCCCTATGATTCCTCCATGGTGATTTGAAGGTGCTTCTCCACCTGTTCGTCCTAAGGCAAGGCATTATTTAGCAAGGACCAAACATTGAGATTCATCTACCTCAACAACTACATCTACCCCACAACTACTTCTTAGTTTTATCTCTTGCTAATTGTACTTACGAACTTATGAATTGATTGTGTTAATTAATGAACTTATGAACTGATTCTGTTAATTAATGAAAAGAAAATTAATTAAGTTTTCAAAACTAATTAAATTAATAATCTACAATCAAATGATATATCAAAACTAATTAAAAAGAAGTGACGTGTTTAGGTTTTTCAGAGTTTTTACGGTGCTTTAGACGCTTTTGGATGAAAGGTTTAGTCATAGTCACGGCCATTAGCGCACTTTTAGGCTTTAGTTGAAGTTTTAGTATTTAAGGTGTAAGATAGTGTAAAGATGCGATATTTTGAGCCTTTGGAGGTCATGTTATTGTTGGGTGTGAGTGTTTGGAGTTGTTGGGAGCCTTGGGTATGTAGAGTCACTTTGAGCATCATCAGCATCTGCACAGGCACCTTAGCATTATTGGCAAGCATCGACAGCATCATCATCCTCGCTAGCCAAGTATCGAGCAAGGTCAAGGAAAACCCAGGTCGCACCTCGCGAACTGTATCACACCTCGCACCTGGGAGTTTCTTCCTTTTCGTGGCAGAAGCAACATACAAGGTGCTAGTCAACGCGCATCTCGCAGCGCTGGAGTTCACACCTCGCGACCCCTGACGCTAATGCACCTACCCGGTCCCTATGCCGTCCGCCGGGGATGATCAGCCCGCCCAAGCTTCCCCTATGTTCCCCCCGGTTGCTTGAAGCACAAAAGTTACTGCATGGTTGCAATTTTAAACAAGCCCGCCAGGGGAAGTGGTCAGGCCCACCACGTGCCTCACCCGGGCCTAGTCTCAGCTCGTTCGATGAAAATTTATCGGGGCTTGTACCAGCCCGCCAGTTTTCTATTTTTCTTTCAGTGTTATATTATCCAAACAAAACAAAGTTTACTTTCAAGGTAAATGTGCAAGTAATAAGTCGAAATCATTACTCAATAGATATCCAATTACTCATGTCATGTATAATATTTTAGAACGTTGTTGTCATTTTAGTGGTTGTATGATAAATTAAAAGGAATGTATTTTTGTAAAAGTTGTTACGTAATTAAGAATATTGATGGTTAGAGGTACAACTTTAAAATTAGGAAGAATTAAGTAAAACAATGGAAAGGAATGGGGTTTTGTAGAAGTCGTTTTTTTCACATGTATGAATTCAATTTATTACAAATTCTTTAAACCTATATCATTACTTATCACAACTTATTAGACTCAATTTATAGAAAGTTAAAACTGATTAGAAGATTACTCTACAAAATTCTAACCATAATATTTTTGGCGATCTTGCTAACGGATGTCCCGTGGCGTTAGAAAGAAACTTATTTCAATAAAAAAAAAAGTCATTTAAAAAAATCACATTTAGAAAATAATATATAAATACAGGTTCCTTATCCAGCGCTCTGGAGCACCCTTTAGCATTTGCCTATTTTAACTCTAAACTCAACTCATTTGAAGTTATTTGAATGTATTGTAAATCTGAATGGAACTTGTTAATTATATTGGAACTTGTTAATTCTATCGGAACTTGTTAATTCTATTGGAACTTAACTTACCTAATTAAAAATACATATTAATTTTGAACTTAACTTATGTTATTATATCAGTCTTAAACTTAACTTACCCCACTTACCTTTATTCAAATAATCTCTATTGTATAAGGGAAAGACAAAGCTATAATGTTTTCCTTATAAATTTACTTAACTGCCCATTAGTTTATCAACTACTACCACAATTAAAAGGGAAAAACAAAGTCAAACTCAAATATAGCATTAAAAAATTAACTTAAATGTTGAAGGCAATCAAGTTATAATTGAGCTACCAAAAAAAGAAACATTGACTATAAGATTTGGTACATTTATGCCGAAAAAAATACAAAGAAATATTACATCAATCAAATATCTTATCAATCAATTCACAAACACAATCAAGTATTACATCAAAAGGAAAAATTCAATCAATTAACAAAGAGAAATTATTTATTTAACACAAAAGACTATGTTAATACAACATAAGAAATTCTAAATAAATAAAGTTAAAATTATTTTATCTTTTATCAAGTTTAATTTCAAAAACCTAAAAGAAAGAATAAGTAAAAAACTAAAATAAAAGAACAGTTAATTGATAGAGACTTAACCTACAAAATCTAGCAAAAAAAAGGTATAAAGTTCCAATTTTTACCCCTAATTATGCTTAAAAAGACTAGAATTTATGTTTGAAAAAAACAATCAAGTAATTTGCTAATTGATTTATAGACGATGAGCTTAGAGCTTAATATGCATAAAATTCCCTACCTAAGGGCCAAGAATATCACTATAAAAATAGTACAACGAGCACCAAGGAAAAGATCTACTACCATCTTATTCATGCATAGCAATGAATTGTGTAACAAGAAAATATCTAAACAAACATATTCAAAATATTTTGTCAAGAATGGGATTCATGCGTAGATATGAAATACAGAAATGTGTAACAAGAAAATATTTAAACAGTGCATATTCAAAACATTTTGTCAAGAATGGGATTCGAACCCATGCCCTTTCGGACCAGTACCTGAAACTGGCGCCTTAGACCAACTCGGCCATCTTGACTTCTTATTTATGTTTGGTTAAATTATAAAATGTTATTTACCTGCTCCGGATTCGAATTTATTTACCGCCAAAAAGAAGTTAGTTCACTTAGCCATCACGAACTCCTTTTTGTGATAGCATGTGAAAGATATTTAGGGTAAAGGTTAAGGAAAAGTTTTGGCTGAGACGCATTTCTAACAAATTATTATAGTAATTAAGACGAGTTTTAGTTTATAATTAGTATTTTGGTCCAGGTGATGTCTCGGATCAGTAACAATTATCAAATATATTATTATTCATAAATTTCATAATTGATTCTATTAGTTTTTTGTAATATATTGTCTAGTGTGAAAATAAAAAATGATCGTTATGGCATGATAAGTTGTTCAAAAAAATAACTTCCAAGTAATTGGGGATAAAATTACAATTTTAATGGAGTTTGGGTAAGAGAATACTATTACTTAATAAGAACATTAACATCAAAAAGCTTATCTACATGTTTTTATAATTACATATAATTATAAGACTTTATTATGTTTTACCTTGAAACATTAATTATTGATTTTGTAATGGATTACTGATTAATCTCTCACATTTCATTTCAAAGTCATGTGTTCGAATCCTAGTAAATATACATTGTTAATATTTTTATTAAAATTATAAACATGTGTATTTGAAATTTTAAAAAAGTGTCACGTGACACCGTTCCTTTAATGGGAACGCCTTTTAATATATTTATATAAAGTGAAACTATTGGGTCAGACCGTCTGACCCAATAGCTTTGGTCGGACAGGTTGGGCCCACTAATTTTCTTCCGCGCGCGGGCTGGCTTTGTAATATTGCAATTCATACGCCATTGTCGTCTTCCTATAAACTCTTCATAGAAACATCTCTTTCAAATTTCAATCCTCATAAAAAGAAATAAAGAATCAACCAAAGACATCCTTAAATTTTCTCTCTCCTTCCTCCTCAAATCTTTGCAACAATGGAGCATTCTGGGTATGACAGAAATGGCATTCACAGATCACTTATGCCAAGTTTAATTACACCCACAAATCCAAATCTTAATATGGTGTCATTTCTTTTCAGAAATATTTCTTCTTACCCAGAAAAACCTGCTTTAATTGATTCTGATTCTGGAGAAATCTTGAATTTTTCTAAGTTAAATTCCATGGTTTCTAACCTTTCTTATGGATTAACCCAACTGGGTATTCAAAAAGGACATGTTGTTCTTATTTTAGCTCCAAATTCTATGCAATACCCAGTAACTTTTCTGGGTGTTATTGCAACTGGTGCAATTGCAACTACTGTCAATCCTATTTATACAGTTACTGAAATTAAGAAACAAGTTCTGGGTGTAGTAGAAGACTAAAAGGTAAAAGACGCAGAAAAGAGCAAACTGTCCCATTTATTCTTTCAGTTGCTATTTTCCATTTTCAATTAGACTATTTTTCATTTTCAGTTGGACTTTCTTTTCTTTCAGTTGGACTTTCTTTTCTTTCAGTTGGACTTTGTTTTGTTTCAGTTGGACTTTCTTTTCTTTCAGTTGGACTTTCTTTTCTTTCAGTTAGACTTTCTTTTCTTTCAGTTGGACTTTCTTTTCTTTCAGTTGGACCAACTGAAAGAAATAATGGGCCAACTGAAAGAAATAATGGGACTAACTGAAACAAAATGAAGACTACCTGAAGAAAAATGTAGACTATCTGAAAAAGAATAAAGACCAACTGAAACCCAAGTAAGTCTAACTGAAGCACAAAAATCCACTGAAAAACAAAAAAGACTAACTGAAAACAAAATAAAGACTACCTGAAAAAAATTTGGAACCACCTGAAAAAAAAATGAAGACTAACTGAAAAAAAATTGGAACCACCTGAAAGTCGTCCGACCAAGATTATGGTCGGACGAGTCCGACACAATACGTTCTCTTATATAAATTCGTATTTTATGACAAGAACTACTCGGCCAACCTTTATCCTTTTACAGACTCTTAGCTTTTAACTTATTTACTTATGTTGGTCCGTGTATGCTTCAAGCAGACAAGCATGTACCCAAAAAGTGAAAATGGTTAGAAGTTCTTAATCCCTTCAACTTATGATATCAAATATGGTATTTGGTTTAGTGGTTAATCCCCCAATTCCCAAGTATTAGATCTCAAACTCGTGGAGTCGTGGGTGAGGTGGGCTTTTTATGTTTGTTGAAAGGACGAATAAATCACGAAATATATACCAACCATTACCCACCTATTGCAGTTTGTTCCTCTATCGTCAGCTTTGCTCTAACCTATTCTTATGTTATCAAAAAGACAATAACAAAAAAAAAAAACAACTATAAACTCATACTCTCAAGTCTCACCTCAACAAACTCCTCGAGAGTACAAAAGTTTATAATGCTCTTTATCTCATCAATCCTCATCAATTCTTATGGTACTTAGTAAATTTGCCCATTAAGTTTCCGAATTTCGAAAAATCAACAACCAACATCAAGCAGATAAAACTTGAATAATTCACCCAACACTAATACTCCCTCCGTCCCATAATAAAGTGCCTACTTCATTTTTGGTAGGTCAAATTTTAAAATCTTTGACCGAATATTCTCATTTGTATATATAAAAAAAACATATTCATGAAATCTTGTTAGATTTGTCTCAATGTGTAGTTTCATAATATCAACTTTTTATATTTTTTATTAATACGGAATTAAAATATTAAAGGTCAAAGTTACGTCTTGGAGATCGTGTAAAAAAGAAATAAACACTATATTATGGGACGAAGGGGGTATAATTTAATATAAGGTGCAATCACTGAATAGATGTACTTATCTCCTCAACAAGCTCTATCATCAAATGCATCAAAAAGGACAAAACATCTTAGGCAAACCAAATTACTGTGATTTATTGTGCACTCAAAGGTCCCAAACTGATTTTATCACAGAAAAACTAATTATATTAGAGGGGGGGAAAACGACTGTATCATACAAAAACTGAATATATAAAAGGTAACTATATCTTACAAAAACTAACTATATCAAAATGAAACTGACAATATCAAATAAAAACTTACTATATCATATGGTTTACGTCATACATTAAGTTATCGTGAACATGGTACATTCCTGTTTCAAAAATGAAGGTGTGAACCCAAAAATGCCGGTGTTCAGTAGACACTTAACTGAAATCACCAAAAAGACCATTTTGACAATTACAAAAACTCTTTCCAAATCATAACTAGTAAAGTGACAAGCAAAGGAAAAGAAAGATTAATCGAGAGAGAAGCTCGAATTCGCTCGATAGTATAAACTGATGTTTACATTTTTCAAAACTTTAAACTATATAAAGCCCTGATACAAGTTGAACATCTTCCAATACAGTCTACAGAAAACTAAGAGAATGTTCAATGCTCGACTACTAACACCAATTACATGCATGTAAACTAAAGTGTCACCGGTATTACTAATAAACAGTGAAAATATAAAATCCATTACATAGAGATCTCCTCAGCCAATGAGATTAAGGGAGAGGACAACGATTAAAAAAATTAATCGAACTTGCTATCGTAGTAGCAGATTAAGTTTCAGCAACCATAGAAAGTTGTTACAGTAACTGATATTCAGAAAAATATAAAAGAAGCTTATTCATGAGAACCCTAGTTGGGTTCCTTCAATTGTTCGACACTAGTAAATCAACAAGAAGCCCCGTACAATCCAACGAAGGATGTAAAACGTACTTAACAAAGAACCCGCACTTTGTCATCGCTATTACAGCACAAAACAAAATATATAGAGAACAAAAAGGAAGAGAAAAATGATGGATGGAAAATTGGAAGAAGAAAAGAAAATAAAAGGGGCTAGCCTATCCTTTACCATGTATCACGACACCTCCCGGAGATGCACGATACAATTCGACTATATCCCGCAATCTGATTTTACACCTCACTCAAAACCCTAGAATGATGACTCAAAAAAACTCAAGCCAGAAAAACAAAAATCCCTTACAACTTACCTATGACTACGTAATCTTCAAGACAGGCACTCCAGTCAGTTCTATGTAACCAATTAACTTTTCATAGTTTTAACTGGACTATATCAGTCACCTTTCATCTGCTTTGCCCAGATTGCTCCATCTACAATATTTTCCTGATAAAAACAGCCTTCTAGCTAGGAAGTCCTGTCAACGAAGAAGAAAACATAATAAGACGCAACTTCAAGGTACAAAACAAATTCAATATGGAGCACACTCCTTTCTGGAATCAAATCACACAAGATCAAAGCCCTTTAAAACAATTCCAAATCAAACAAAAGTAGTTCATAGGCAATTTTGAAATGGGAGCAAAGGAGATCGTAAACGACATAATCTCACAAAGAAAATCCAACATGCTGCACAAATGCACAGACTTGCAAGATTCTTGAGCATCCCAATAATAATAGGAAAAAGGACCTAAGGTACTTGCTTACAGATATGTATATATGCAACAAAAGTAACTAGCATCGATTCGAATCATACCAAGTGCAGAGCCAGGAATATGGAAAAACAGGTTCAAAAGTTAGATAAATATAGACTTCAGAAAAAAAATACTACATAATGGATCATTAACATATAATAATAAATCCAAAATATAAAAGAGTTTATATGACATTTTGTAATTGATAATTCCGAAGAAGCTGATATTTATATTTCTAGAATTATCTCAAGGTCAACAAAACAAAGACTAAAAACCATTGTTGGACTAAATAAAATCTTGAAGAAAATAAGCATCAAAATTTTCAGGTCCAAACCCTTTTCAATGAAGTCCTATTTCTGTCCCAGTACTCATCTAATGGTTAATATAACAAACAAAAAGGATGATAAGAAATTCTATACAAAAAGAGTTATTTAAATTTATTGTTTAAATATTTGAAAGTACAAAATAAAATATCAGACTTTTTAAATGAGAAAAAGTAAATAGATATAAATAGAGAGTTAACAGAAAAGGTATGAAAAAAAGTTTCAACATTCATGATGAAGCTTGTTGCCAGTTCCCCCCCCCCCCCCCCTCTCTTCCTGTGAATACCACAGATCCAAGCGGGCAACAAAGGCCAAAAGCCTATAGAACCAGAAGCAGTGAGTTTAAGACAGTGATCAAAGCCGAAGACAAACACCAAACCTTATTTTTAATTTCGTATGCACTTTATGCGTTGAACTCACTTCATTTTCCTTCTCCAAGTGAGTTCACGTTTCCAATTTTTCCCATATCTCAGGCAGATAATGGACATCTAATGCGAAATATAACACAGGTTCAGATGACCCCAAACCTTGAAGGTGGGTCCCCCACTACGGCCCACCCTTCCCCCAATCTCCCCCAAAATACAAGTCAAGTGTTTATAAACGTGGCAGCTATATGTGCACAGCTCGTTAGCATGTGTTAAATCATATAACTAGTAACTTATATGTTGTAACTAAACATTCCATTTTATCAATTCCTGATAAGGTGATAGTTTGCATTGCTAAAATTAAAAGAAAGATCTTCCAGCTGGTACTCTGTATAAGGCTATAAGCAGTAAAAATCTAGATTCATAGGAGCATGTTTCAGGGACCAAGAAAAAAATAGCCAAGTCATAACTGACTACTTCAGCAGTAATAAGCTCTTCATATTCAGCTAGCAGATACATGCTATGTAACCTCAAAAGCATGCATTTTTATACCAACGATGCAGCATGACTTTAGTAATTTTGTAAATCCAGCAACGGAAGGTACAAAACTATATCGAGTGTTCCACAAAGTTGTCTATGAACCACTTGACTAAGACACTCAGTTTATTAGTGCCAGCAATATAAAATCCAATGTTCCCAAAGCTCAAGAATAAATCCAGAAAAGTAAATAAAATTTCCAGGGTTTCACTGTTCCACATTCAGCAATGTAAGTGTTCTATCAGCTGCTGCTATATGGACCACAAAATATTTTGCTATGATAAAAGGCAATATCCACCTTATTAACAGATAAAACTGAACTCTATTATGGCAGAAAATACCAGCTGAAACTTTCTGAATCCATCCACAAACCTGACACACATGATAACCTTCTTTTCAATCCACAATTGAAAAGAGGAAGGAGCTTTATCATCAGACTCACAATCAGGCCACTCTTTGGTGACAACCATTGAAGAAGAAACAAACTCTAGCTGAAAAACTATGTTGCTCAGACTCTTTATTTAATCTCAAGTATTCATGTTGCAACCTTCACACCCGTATCTGACAGAGTAATTAAATCTGAAAAACATAACTGAAAACTTGTCCTAAGTTTTTTAAGAGCGAATATCTTCTCAAAACTCTCTAATTCTTACCTCCAAATGAGTTAGACCAAAAATATTATCATTGTATATATACATATGTGTATATATATATTTATGTATATATATATGTATACATACATATAGATATACATACATACACTTACATATATATACATAGGGTTGGGTTCCACTGAGAACCCTCTTATGGTGAAAACCGTGAGAACAACTAAAAAAAGCAAAAACTTCATAAAATGAGAAAAAAAAAAAACAAAAAAAAAAAATGGGCAAAAACATAAAATGAGTAGAAAACATAAAATGAGCAAAAACGTAAAATGGGAAATAATGCAAAATGAGAAAAAAGTAAAATGAGCATAAAAAGTTAAATGAGAAAAAACGTAAAATGAGCAATACATAAAATGAGCAAAAACGTTGTAAAATGAGCGAAAAATGTGAAATGAGCAAAAACATAAAATAAGCAAAACATTAAATAAGGAAAAAAAATTGTGAAATGAGCAAAATCTTTGTGAAATGAGGAAAAATGAATGGTTCTCACCATAAGAGTGGTTCTCATATGAACTTAAACCTACATAAAGGCAAGATCACATGAGAATGTCTCCTTACATGATAAATGAGAATGAATCTTAACCACACGATTGGATTAGAGTTACAACACTTGTTCATTAGAGTTATACCCCGAAAAAATTTCGAGCCCCCAATAAAAAATTCTAATATTTTTTTTAGGGAGTTACATCATTTTTTCATTAGAGTTGCATCACTTGTTCATTAGAGTTATAGTGCGTAAAATCCATTCTTATTTCTCATGTAAGTATACGTCGTAAAATTCATTCTCATTTCTCATGTAAGTATACGATCTCATATGAATTCACTTATATATATAGGAATAAAATCACGTGAAAACCACTCCTTATACTGAAAACTGCAACATAAAATGAGCAAAAAGTCTCTGAAAATGAGCAAAAAGATAAAATGAACAAAAATTTCTTAAATGAGCAAAAAAACATAAGATGAACAAAAATTTCTTAAATGAGCAAAAAAACATAAGATGAGCAAAAACTTGTAAAATGAGCAAAATTTTATAAAATGAGCAAAAATTTTGTAAAATGAGCGAAAGTTTGCTAAAATGAGCAAAAGTTTCTTAAAATGAGCAAAAAACTGCAAAATGAGCAAAAAGGTCGGTTTTCAGTTTTCAGCTTAAAATTAGTTTTCAGTGGATCCTATATATATATATATATATATATAAAAGAAGCAAGACTCATGCTTTTGCATTACATGGTTTGACCAATTAAAGAGTTGCAATGCTCTTTCATGAACATCAGAGTATCTTTCTTTTCCTCACCTAAAATTCTTTTCACTCCAATTCATTTAAAGTTTGCAAAGTTGAACATGGATCATAGCAATACTTCTAGGCTCAAGAGAAAGAAAACTCTAATAGTGTTGGCTTAGAAATGATTTCTTCCTCCTATAGCACTGATCATTAAACATGTATGTAGTGCATGCCTCCAAAAAGCCTCCAGCTTAGCTAAAGATTGTTGCCACAAATTCTACAAATTCTTGATATGAGCCCTATCATGCTATAGTACTCTCTTGTCAAATACTCACCACTCTCTTGTGTAAATTATAAGCAATCTCCCCCCTCCCTCACCCCAAACCCCAACCCCCAATACCTATGAAGAGAAAATGCTTGTCAAAATAAGTGAGACGATTTAAATACGGAGAGAGAAAAGGACAAGGCAACACCATGAAATCAGATAGCAATACGACCTTTTTTGCCTATGCTCATAAAATTGCTTGCTTGAAAATACCTGAATTTCTGAATCTAGGATCTTTATTCCTAAAAGTCTTACTAGCTCACTTTTCTCCAGTATAGGGAACACAGAAGTCTTTTATCCATGTATTCTAACAAATAAACCACAAATCACAATTACTCAAACATATGCATGACCAATCATAGAATAACCTCTAAAATAAGGTGTGTGAATTGGGCATTTCTAGAAGATAAGAAAATCATTCAATGTTCCAAAACCAGCTCAGCAGTAATTATCAACCATCATCATATATAGGAATTAACAACAAAGATATTTGAATAACGCAACCCAAATGCATCGGAAGGAGCTCTTGCATAAGACTGTATAACGAGTAAAGCGGGTCAGATGTACATAGCCTAACCTTATTCTGATAATACAGAGGTTGTTTCTATAATACCATTGATCCTTAACACAATGACAGTAACTCACTTCACCATGATGGGGCATGGATCAAATTTATTCCAATCTAAAATCTACGGGCATGCCACTCCTGAAGTTCTTACTTGGGTCCGCTTCAATTGTACCCACAAGGGTGGGAGTTAGGTAGGCAAACGGATTATATCAGGGGAGTAAGTTTACTTTTTTAAGATTCTCTAATTAGGAGGATGAGGGATTGGGCTAACACACTTTGTCGCTTCCCGTCTTTCCACTAGATTATCTTTCTATCATGTATTCATGTGCAAAAGCCACTACATATCTTTCCCTTTCATTTATGCTTTATATATAAGCTCAAGAGCCTAAAGAGAGTGATAACCTCTGCATGGATGACAAATTTGGGAAAGCTCACAACATATTCTATTAAATTTCTAAAGGATAGACATGAAAAATGTTATAATATATACTACATCATCTAACATGATGATGAAAATCATAACACACTTTCATGTTCAAGAAGATGGCTATTTCCTAGACAAGGAGCCAAGCCAACATATTACGGGTACCATGAGAGCATGACCAACATGGCAAAATTGTCCACTGAGATTATCAGATGCAGGCAGAATCTAACGGTCACCCTCCTGCAGCCATAGTTGTGATAACCAATTTGAAATGATATATTTAACAATTAGCTAAGTTTCTTCAACTTAATTCTGTAACAACAAATGCTTAACCTTAAGGCAGTACTGCCGAGTGCTGATGGATGCTACTGGTTAGACTACATTCATATTACACAGAGGTACAGCCAAAGTGCCAAAACAAGCCCAAATGGGAGATTAAGTGCTTGCTTTGTAAGAAATTCATTGATGTACATTGTACCATCATTGAACTCATCTCTAGCTTCCACAGTCCATGTCACCAAAAGGAGGATCCTAGTGCAATAAAGTGGTAAGAGTACGGAACATTAGCGATATCATGGCCTCACATCTGACCAGTTACGGATCAAATATTCCCAAAAAGTGATCAGTCTGCAGGGTAAAAGGGTTTTAAAAGAATTTGCATTATATGACCAAGCATTGTGCTTGGGTTATTACCAATTTACCAGGAACCAGGGTTTCAATCGCTTTTTAGAGTATTTCCTTAAATATACTTATGGTTTTTTCTGAGGAAAAGGAGAAAGTCAATCTAGCAGCTAGACAAAAAAAACTTACAAGTAGTGCTAGCCTAAAACTTAAATGACAGGTTTCGAACACGAATGTAGCAGAAAAGAAGAAGCCAGACAGCTAGATGAATCAGAAATGTTATAATTTATTTAAAAATATATATAATTTCTCCAAGATAAACTTCATTTCCATGTAGTAACAACAAAATATAAATGCCTCATTCATCCATTATCTACATGATATGTACGCTAAACTAAGAAGCTACCCTAAAAAAAGTTAAGATGCTAGAAACACTCCAAAATAAAAAGAGATGCTAGAAATTGGCTAATTGTACAGGCCAGGCAGCCAAAAACTTTCAAAATTATCATGCAGATAATAGCTTAGATTTAGCCCCTATCCCCCCTGTATTTTAGAGTCTCAATAGCAAGGTTGTGTCCTCACTCTTCGTGCCAAAGAATATAGCATACTCATTTTTTTCGTTTGGGGGGGGGGGGGTGAGGAATCGAAGCGAAACAGAAGGTGCTCTTTCCAAAATATTAGATTCACAAGAAGCAGCACAAGTAGATACGTTCCTAAATGATGGCGCAGGTAAAACATATTCATTGCAAACAAACCAACTTGTTATGTGCAAGTTTATAGATTCTCTTATCCATTTTTGTTGTATCGGCAAGATCTTTAAGCTGTATTCCCATCCTCACATTCAGCATATTGAATAATATATGGTTTCTCTTTAGCTTAATAAATGAACACTACACATAGTTGACCAGGATAAAGCTATCACAACTTACTTTGTACACTTTTATGACATTGAGAGGAAAATTTCTCAAGAAGAGTAATTCAACATCAACTTGTTATTATAGCCCTGCTTAGATTTCCATAAGGTTGCTATAAAAAGAGAAAATGAAAAAATAGCACTATAGTGAAATCTTACCTCTGTTTGGCTGTCTCTTATTAACACTATATCCACCAATAAGACCAGCAGGCCCTTTAGCAGAAACATCTGGAACGGCATTCCCCAGCCCATAGTTAAATGAACTAGAACCATCTCGCTCAGGAGTTGCTGCTCTCCAAGGGGAATCTCCGTAAATGGAACTACTCCCGTATAAATCTGCAAATGCCCCATCATAGGCACCATTTGATGATGCATAAGATGATGATGTTGGTACCGCATTACTTCCAGTGTTTCTTCCATAGCCTCCACCACCCAAATTATAACTGCTATCACCCCCAATATAACTCAGGTTCCCACCACTGCCAACAGCATTTCCTCCACCTTGACCAGACATTTGTGAGGAACCCCAGTTCACATTGCCACTTCCAAAGGTTCCTCCAGCATTACCAGTTCCAGACCCATTAAAAGCTCCTGATGTAGAAGAGTCTGTGCTATTATTGAGTCCCCCATTTCCCCACAGGTTCCTATTTGAACTAAACAGGGACGAGCTGCCCCCATTTCCACCATCATAGCCAACAGGACTACCAAACCTATTAGAGTTGCTAATATAGTAAGGGTTCACTCCCCGTCCGTAGCTGAGACTGCTACCAAAGTTCCCACTTCCTCCATAACTTGGACTTAGTGCTGGCTCATAATTCATACTTATTCCAAAATTAGAACCAAATGGAGGAAACCCGCTTCGTCCACTAGCAATTGCATTGAATCTGCCATCCATCCTAACTCCATAACCTCCAAGGGCACTTGGATTATAGCCTTGTGTGTACCCATTTAGGAAGTTGTTGACCCTGTTTAAACCATAATTATAACCAGCAATTGGGCTACGACTTGGACCAGGTGATAGTTCTTTGGGGACCGCACGCTTGACCT
The DNA here is from genome assembly GCF_026745355.1 of Beta vulgaris subsp. vulgaris. Taxonomy (NCBI): domain Eukaryota; kingdom Viridiplantae; phylum Streptophyta; class Magnoliopsida; order Caryophyllales; family Amaranthaceae; genus Beta; species Beta vulgaris. The sequence goes on from NC_079210.1 coordinate 4,888,426, forward strand.
CAACCATCTTACCATTTAGTTCATGGAATGTTTTGATTAAAACCCTATCCACTGCTTCCTCTGAATCATAAGTGATGAACCCAAAACCTCTTGGCCTCTGTGTATTATGATCGTACATCACGACAACATCTGTGATTGTCCCAAACTGCTCAAAGTAAATTTTAAAATCACTCTCCGTAACAGTGGAAGCTAAACCTCCTACAAAAATCTTCCTAGTACGGCCAGGACCTGGAGAACCATGTACACTGCCACTGGTTCTAGTCAAAATGTTCTGATCATCTCTAGGAACAGCCTTCTTCGCCTCAACCTGAAGTTGAAAGACCAAATCAGCATAAATTACGAAATAATGGTACTGCATATAACCAAAGCTTGGACAGTTCAACCAAACAAAGATAGACTACTAATGAACCTCGAATGCCGAAAAAGAGAGACAGGCTATCCAAGCACAGCAAAACATTCATTCTAAATGCAACTCATGGAAGAAACAACAGCAAAAACAACATACAAAATGACCAAATTATATGCCAGCTTATTACCATCCTGCCATCAATGTTGTGTTTCTCCTTGATGACTCTGTCTGCAACAGCTGGGTCAGAGAAAACAATGAAACCAAACCCCCGTGCACGGCCGGTGGTACGATCCTTCATGATAACAGCTTCAATCACCTCCCCAAACGTGCTAAAATATTCTTTAAGGCGTTCCTCATTCGTCTCCCACGAAATTCCACCAATGAATAGCTTACCAAGGTCAGATTGCATATTTCTACAAACCAAACATGACATTTCTCATCAAACCAACAAGTCAAAATTTTTTAAACATCAACAACAGTTCCATCACGGATCCAATAGTTTCACATACAATTCAGCTGAAAATATGCAACTGTTAGTAGTTGCACAAGTCGTATAAACTTCATCTACCATTGACCAAATACAATTTCACAAGGCAACCTAATCAAAATTCGCCAACATTTTAAACAAAAGTAAAAACCTTACCTTTATCAAAAGAATCACAAGAACCCCAAATTAAAATTATAATGCCGGGTAAAAATGGGATATTCTCGGATTCAATATACAAGTATCGGATCCTTCATCGATCAAATAAACCCACAATTAGGAGAAACAGCCTGAAAATTCCCGATCATATACATTTCATTAAAATCAGCAAAAACCCAGATCAAGAATATAAGCTAACTCCACAAAGATCAAATACCCACATCAAATTTTATCAACATAGATTGTAAAAGTTATAAATAAAATAAAAAAACCCACCGATTAAAGAAAACCCAGATGCGAAATTTGAGAGAAAACACCTAAGATCTGATGAGAGGAAGGATTGAGGACATGTTCAGCATATCCTCCTCAATACAAACCTCCCAAAAAAAACAAAAGGTCTTCCTTTTTATAATTTTTCTCTTTATCTTCAATTTTAAGTCAATTTTAAATTTGATTCCAAAATGTAAAATCTTTCAGTAAAAATGTCCGAAATTATTGATTAAAATTATAAACCATGGACTGACTATGAAAGCGTTTTAGAGCCAACAAAAAAAAAGGTATGATTTTTTTTTTGGGGATATTTTTGTGTGTAGGAAATCTCTGGTATTCAGAGAAGAAAATGGTGATTGAAGATATTTGGGAGGGAATTTTTTTTTATTTTTTTTTTAAAAAAATATATTTCTTCCCTACTATTTAGAGCAGAAATTAATTTTGAAATTGTAAAGAAATGATTTGTACAGGAAGAAAGAAGAGAAATGGAGGAAGAGAGAGGAGAGAGAAAGAAAGAGGTGATGTGAAAAATGGGACGTTGGATCTGATAATGGGGGAGGATTGCTTGTCCTCCCATTCTTCTCCTTTTATACTTATGGGCAAAATCATACAAGTACACCACCTTCTCTCATTTTGCTCCATCACATTCAACATTCATTCACCCTCTTTTTGCAAAGCCCATTTTGGCATGTTAAATGTCTTAATTGATTAATCTAAGTTTGGCCCATATTATATGTTGGACTTCCTTTTTCTTTATCTAAGTTTTTTTAGTTTGAAATCAAATGTATAGAGATTGATTTAGTGGAGGTTAACTAGGTTTTTTTTTTTTTTAGGTGAGATGGAGGCTAACTAGTTTAGTTAGATAAATTTAGTTCTATATATTTGATGAGTGTTGATGTACTGAAAACATAATTCATAGAAAAATAGGTTTAAAAGTCTGTTTTATCAATTGAATAATGACCTTTTTAATAATTTAAATTAATTAGTGAAGGGTATTTTATGCATTGTAGGAAGACAATAAAGTCTTTAGGTATTCCTTATAAAAAAGAGATATCGGGCGATGATATCAAGTATCTACAATTTTAAATTGAAGAACGTAAATATATTGACCATTGCAATTTAATGTATGCCATGAAATTTTTTCAAGTATTATCTCCAATTTTTTGTTTTGTATTTTTTTCCTTCTCAGTATTTGGAGTGTTACCAAATAAGAAAAGTCGATGGTACATTATTTTAGTCATGTTGACATTTGAGATTGGGAAATATAAATAACAAAAAGATAAAGAACATAGGGGTAAATCTTTAAATTTACCAACATTATAATTATAAGTTTTTTTTTGACAGAAAGAAAATGGATTTCATTAATATTTCGCCAAACGGCACTTACAAGCCATTTCTGAAAAACATAAAATTCTAGTAGTAATACATATCACCCTAGAAATGTAAACATCGCAGATTTGACTTAATTTTGCCTTAATAAAAATCTTCATCTGAAGCAATGCAATATGTGAGTTCGCTCTGGTTCGGCATACGATCTGCAGATGCGGAAATTTTGGATGAACGTACTCCAATAGTCTTCCATAATTTTACAGAAGTTGTGAAACCCTAATTCTTCAAAAACCAACACAATCAACATACTAGAAAAAATCACCATCTAAAAGATGGGAACTTTTATTGAAAGCAAATAAATAGGATTTTTCGGGGCTTACCACTGGTTAAGACACCAGTGGTAGCCCCTAAGAAAAGGATGAAGGAAGAAGAAGAGGAAGAAAGAAGGAAGGAGAAAGCTTTAAAAAAGTGAAAACCCTAACCGCGAAGGCTAGGAAGAAACCCTCCCAAATAAGTTTAACAATAAGAAATAGCTACACGTTACCACTAATAAATCCCTAATTTTAATATATAAGGTAGATATATTAATGAGAACAAAATAATATAAGATATACAAACTAGAAAAACCATATTTTAGTAAAATTTATTAATAAGATATACTGTAAAATAACAGAGTATATATGTAAGTTTGGGTCGATTTAGAAGAGCTTTTATCCCTTAAATATTTACATTAAATGATAATAGATGGAAAAATGTAGATATTTATTTTTTGAAAAAAAAAACAGACATGTTTTAGTTTCCTTTTGTTTTGTCGAGTGATTTATCATAAAAAAAATATCATTATAGAAATATAGGCTATATTATGTGAAAAAGAAGTATTTTGGATTGATGGTCCAAATTAAAGGATGTGTAACTATTGAGCAGCTAGATGATATTGCAAATTAACTTAACAAATAGATTTATATAGGGAGGCAAAGTTTTCGTTTACTCAATTTCTATGTTCTAGTTTTAACTGTCTTAATCTAAACCTCCAACGTGGCTTTTGCTTTCTTTTTTTTTTCTTTAACTATTCGAATATTTGAACAAAAAATAAAAAACTAATAGTAACTTAATTGAATATTTTATGGTCGTCATTTGCAGATCTTCAAATAAGTACATTTACTCAAAGATTTTAAAACAAACAAATAATTCCTACTTTCAACATATATTTTCGTAAAACTCGTGAGAAAAGTATTGAAATTTTTACCTAATCAAACGGATCATATCTTTTTCGTTATTATTTATGTTTATAGAAAAAGATCTTAACATCATTACTTTCCTTACTATCCAACTACAACCATATCCATCCAAAAATATTATCTTGCGACGGACAAAATTTAATTATTATTGATATCCAGCTAATACTTCCAAGAATTTCACATTGATGAAACCCTATCTAAGAATTACTTTTACTAACGGTTTTCTTATTAAAGAAGCAACAATATTATATATTGGATAACTAATTTCTTTTTTTTTACTAGAATATCAAGGGGTTTTTATTTATAGTTTAAGGAATTACAATATTAGCAGCAATATAATAGGCATTTTTCCCTTAGATGCCCACCGACTTAAACTCAAATTGAGAATTTGATAAAGAGTAAACAGACAATTTTATGGTGTTAATTCCTAAGCTAAAAAATAGTCCTCTCTCATAACATTACCAAGATAAGACTTTGAAAGTTCCTATTCTTATATGGTGTTATTAAACGAAAGGCATCCACTTTCTAGCATGTCGATTGAAGCTCGCAGATAGTAGATTTACCTCTACAATACCAATGTTTCATTTGTCTCACACTTGCTTACACCCAACACTAGTCCCATATCTATCATCTCCTCTCATTTTTATGAAGCCAAACCAATACATATATCCACATTTACATGCATTGGTATAAAATCATATCCATTTGATATGATGACGAGAATAATATTACTTCTTGAAAATCAACTTAAACAGAAGTTACCATTTCCCTTCACAAAAGCCATCAAATAGCTCCCCCACTTCATACTACCCGTACATGTCTTTTATCAGATGCAACAAATGTTTTATTTAAAGAACAACATAAGTAGTATGTTTATAAACTATCACTCTCTGCCTGTTACTCTAATGGACCCCCTCCACTACACATTGTAACAAGACTCAAGTTCGTCTCCTTTATTAAGATATACAGAATCAGCTAAAATAAGATGAGGTTTAATCAACCTCCATTGAAGAAGCTTAGAGAAACTTATAGTAATTGAGAGAATTCTTTTAGAGAGAGAAAGAAAATGTGTTTTGTTTTGTATTGAACTAACTGAATGAGATTATTACAATCTATAGCTATTTATATCCTTTATTCAACAGTAAGGATTATTACAAAGCTAAAGAGTAAAATAATTAACAAACTCATAACAACCACTGCTGATGTGGCAGGTTAGTTAGCAATTTGTTAGACTGAGCTAACCATATTCAACATCTCCCCTCAAGCTGGAATTTGTTAACAGCATTCCAAGCTTGGACCATAAGGTATTGAATTGAGCAGATGGAAAGCTTTAGTGAAAACATCAGCTAGTTGATGTTTAGTAGGTAAGTAGGATAATTGAAGTAAGCCATCAAGGACTTTTTCCCTTGTGAAATGACAGTCAATGTCAATATATTTGGTTCTTTTGTGAAAGACCGGGTTTTGGACAATACAAATTGCTGACTGGTTATCACAATTGAGGGTAACAAGTTTAAGGTTATGAACACCTAATTAAGTGAGGAGTCTGACAACCCATGTAATTTCTGATGCAGCGTTAGCCATGGCACGATATTCAACTTCAGAGGAGCTCTTGGAAACTGTGGCTTGCTTGGATTTCCAAGAAATTGGAGAATTGCCAAGCAACAAAACGAAACCTGAAACAGATCTTCTTGAATCTGGACATGACCTCCAGTCTGAGTCAGTAAATGCTTGAAGTTTAAGATGATCAGTGGCATGAAGGAGGATCCCTTGTCCAACAGTGCCAGCCACATATTTCAAGGCATGATGTAAGGCATGAAAGTGAGAAGTGAGAGGGCAGTGCATAAATTGACTCAATGCTTGAACTGTGTAAGAGAGATCAGAGCGAGTATGAGTAAGGAAGTTGAGTTTACCAACAAGGCATCTGTAGAGAGGAGGGTCAAGCAAAGGTTCACCAATATCTGCTGATAATTTGAGGTGGATAGGAAATAGAGTCATTGTATGAGAGGTTAAATCTAGGCCTGAAGAAGCTAACAATTCTTTGGTAAACTTCTATTTGAGTCATAAGAATGCAGAAGTAGCTCTTGTGACTTCTACACCAAAAAATAGTGCAAAAGACCTAAATCTTTAATGATGAATGTAGTGTGAAGATGAAGCTTTAGGGCTTGTATTGCAGCTTGATTTGTCCCGATTGTAAGAACATCATCTACATATACATCTACTATAGTAATGAGATCTGCAGACTTCTTGATGAATAAAGAATAGTCATTCAAAGACTGTTGAAAACCTTGATCTTGAAGAGCAGAAAGAAGCTTAGCAAACCACTGGTGTGAAGCTTGCTTTAAGCCATATAAGGATTTCCTTAATTTGCACACATGACCAGTAGGAGCAGAAAGACCCCCAGGAACCTTCATGTACACTTCTTCATGTAAATCCCCATGAAGAAACGCGTTATTGACATCAAGTTGGAATACAGGCCAACCCTTGTTAGAGGTTATGGCTAGGATAGATCTTACAGTAGGCATCTTGACCACAGAGGAGAAGGTCTCCTCATAATCCAAGCCATATTGTTGAGTAAAGCCTTTTGCAACCAAGCGAGCTTTACATCTTTCTATGGAGCCATCAACTTTGAGTTTGGTTTTAAAAATCCATTTGCAGCCTATTGGCTTCTTTCCACTAGGTAATGGAATAATATCCCAAGTTTGGTTATCTTGTAAAGTTGTAATCTCTTTGTTCATAGCAGCAGTCCACACAAGAGATTGAGATGCTTCTTTGTAAGAAGTAGGTTCAGTGAAAGATTCGATGGCAGCAGTTAAAGAAAAATGAGATGAAGGTATTTGTGAAGGAGGGACAATGTTACACCAAGGTGAAGAAGGGAGAGAAGGAGAAGAGGTACTGAGGTTACAGACATAAGAGTGTAAGTAACAAGGTAGTTTAGAAGGTCTAGAAGATCTTCTAACTGATGGAGGAGAAGAAAATATAGCAGAAGGTTTAGGTGAAGATGATGATGAGATAGAGGTAGAAGAGTCTAGTGAAGAGAAAGATTGTGTAGGAGGAGAAGGAGATGAAGAGGTAGAAGGTGTAGATGCAGTAGGAATGTCAGTACCTACATGTGAAGAAGGAGTAGGGGTAAATATATCAGGAATGTTAGATGGTGAAGTAGAAAGAGTGGTGAAGGGAAGAAAGATTTGGAAATTTGTGGTGGGGGTAATAGAATAGGAGAGGGATTATGATGGTAAGGGAAGTGTTTCTCAAAGAATTTAGCATCCCTAGAAACATGAATTTTGTGAGTGGAGAGATTAAGGACCTTGTACCCTTTTTGTGTGAAAGAATATCCGAGAAAAATATGAGGGGTAGCTCTAGGATGAAACTTGTTTCTTCCTTGTTTGAGAGTGGAAACAAAGCACAAACATCCAAATGCTCTTATATGGGAAATATCAGGATCTTTGTTGTATAATTTAGCATAAGGAGAGGTGTTTCGAAGAGAAGAAAGTGGCATTCTAGCGAGGAGATAAGCTGCTGTAAGAATACATTCTCCCCAATAGGAAATAGGAAGGTTAGACTGGAAGAATAGGGCTCTTGCAGTCTCAATTAAGGAGGTGTTTGTGTTTTCGTTCCACCACACCATTTTGTTATGGTGTGTCAGCACAGCTAGTGTGATGTATGATACCCTTAATTGCATAGAAGTGTTTGAGAGCTCCTTCACAAAATTCTTTAACATTATCAGTTCTAATACATTGAATGGTTGTATTGAACTGTAATTGAACAAAAGATACAAAGTTCTATAAAATATGAACAACTTCATATTTGAATTTCATCATGTGAATCAAAGTGCTTCTAGAAAAATCATCCACAATTGTCATGAAAATGGTACGTGAATATAAAAAGGTTGTGGAGGAAGATGAGCTCTATAGGCCCGAGCAGGATGTCAATTTAGAGCATGATTTTAGTTCATCTATTGAGGATATCCAATGATGAAGAGACTTTAAGTAATCAAGGAACCAAATCTCCTCCTAGGAAGGTAGTTGCTTCATGGTTTTTTTCTAGAAATTTGTTCTAATCCATGTTTAGAAATAATCATGTATGTGTGTTAATTTATGCTTAATTTGCTCTATATAATATGCGTTATGATCTCTTTGTGGTTACAAAAATGCTACCTGAATGCATATTCATGTTTTTTTACTAGAAATTTGTTCTAATCCATGTTTAGAAATAATCATGTATGTGTTGTTAATTTATGCTTAATTTGCTCTGTATAATATGTGTTATGATCTCTTTGTGGTTACAAAAATGCTACCTAAATGCATATATTGATTATTTTGCAATGTACGAAAAAAAATGATGGTAGCTTTTTTTTTAATATCTCGTAAACATTATACAGTGTTAAGTATGGAACACTTGAACAAAGATTGGATTGATGCACCCCAAAAAGTTGAAGTATATATTGAACGAGTTGAGTGTTTTCTTGATTTTGTGTTTAACAATTCAACTGTGGAGGTTGAGGAAGATGATGAACCTGAAATTTTATGCCCTTGTGTTAAGTGTGTTAATCGATTTTGGTTCACAAGGGAGATGGTCTATGATCACTTGATTGTTCACAAATTTAATAAGAGGTATAAAGTGTGGAATTTTCACGGTGAAGGATTGACTTCAGGGTTGTCGCAAAGGGAAGGTTTGCAAAGCGATAATTTAAGCACATATGACGATACGGTTGGGATGATACATGATGCTTATAGAGATGTTGTAGAGGGTTCTACAAGTTTTCCAGAAGAGGAGGTTCAAAAGGGACCTAATGAGAGTGCTAAGAAGTTTTATAAACTACTAGAGGATGCACGGGTGGAGTTATATCCAGGTTGTACAGATTTTTCAGTGCTTTCCTTCATAGTTGGCCTCTATCTCTTGAAATGTGTTAACGGATGGAGTAATAATTATTTTCATGATCTCATGAAGTCATTATGTTTAGCCTTTCCATTTGCAAAACTTCCCCAGTCCTTTAGGCATGCTAAGAAAATGGTGAAAAACCTTGGACTTGGTTATAAGAAAATAGATGCTTGTCCTAATGATTATATGCTCTACTGGAACGTCAAAAAGATAAGTTTTGTCATATTTGTAAAGCTTCAAGGTGGAAGTTAGATGAGAAACAGAAGGAGGAAGGTGCTCTGCAAGAACATGGAGTTCCTGCTAAAGTTTTACGCTACTTTCCTATAATACCTAGATTGCAGAGGCTATTCATGTGTTCTAAAACAGCTGAACTGATGACATGGCATGAGAATGATTGTCTCAAAGATGATAAGTTAAGGCATCCTGCTGATGGTCAAGGTTGGAAGGATTTTGATGTTTCACATCCTCAATTTGCAAAAGAGTTCCGAACTGTCAGGCTTAGTCTTACTAGTGATGGGTTTAACCCATTTAAAACCATGAGTGTCTCTTATAGTATTTGGCTAGTTGTATTAACAGTATATAATTTGCCACCTTGGTTATTCAATAAGTCGGAGTATAATATCATATCTTTAATTATTCCTGGTCCTCGTTCTCCAGGTTATGACATAGATATTTACTTGCAGCCTTTGCTGGATGAATTGAAGGTGTTATGGGAAGTTGGAATTAATACTTATGATGCCAAATCAAATGAAACTTTTACCTTAAGGGCAGCATTATTATGGACAATTAGTGACTTTCCTGGTTATGCAATGTTATCAGGATGGAGTACTAAAGGTAAATTTGCTTGCCCTTCTTGTAATCATGAGATATGGTCCAAGTACTTGAAATACAGTATAAAAATGTGTTATATAGGCCATCGTAGATTTCTTAATTTAAGTCATCCTTGGCGTCGTAATAAGAGTGCTTTTGATGGTACTGTAGAGACAAGGCCACCTCCTTCTACATTATCAGGATATGATATATTAGAAGAGCTACAAGGATTTGAAAATAAGTTTGGAAAGACACAAAAAAAGTGTAAAAAGAAATTTCCTTGGAAAAAGATTTCTATTTTCTTTGATCTTCCCTATTGGAAAACAAATACTTTGCGTCATAACCTTGATGTGATGCACATTGAGAAGAATATATGTGATAATGTGCTTGGAACTTTGCTTGATATTCCTGGAAACACTAAAGATAGCATAGGAGCCCGTTTTGATTTGCAAGATATGGGTATAAGAAAGGAACTTCATCCAAAGAGAACCGAAGATAATGCAAAACGTTCATACTCTACAGCTTGCTTTTCAATGTCATCTCAAGAAAAAGATTTGTTCTACAATGTCATAAAAAGAGCAAAGTTTCCTGATGGTTGTGCATCAAACATCTCTAGACCAGTTCAGTCTAATGAGAGAAAAATCACAGGTTACAAGAGTCATGATGCCCACTTTATACTTCATTATTTGCTACAAGTTGCAGTTAGGAAAACACTTCCAAAGCAAGTAGCATCAGCTTTAATTAGGCTAGGTTCCTTTTTTAAAGCTTTATGTAAGAAAGATCTTGAACCTAAAGATCTTAAACATCTACAATCTAAAATTGTAGATATGCTTTGCCATCTTGAGAGAATCTTCGTGCCTAGTTTCTTTCACATAATGGTTCACTTATAAATACATTATCTCGTAGATGAAGTTAAGCTTGGGGGACCTGTGCAAGGTAGGTGGATGTATTCCAAGGATAGGTATTTGGGTAAATTGAAGTCGTATGTGAAAAATAGGAGTAGACTTGAAGGCTCGATTGCAGAGGGTTATTTGGCAGAAGAATGCCTTGTTTTCAGTTCCCGATATCTACATGACGATTTCAGTTCAAAGCTTAGTCGACCATCAAGAAACTGTGATGATACTTCCTCCCCGGAAGGAGGCCTTTTTCCTGATGTTGGACGTCCTTTAGGTGTTAAGAAGAACAACAAAGGCAAAAGAGTTTCTTTGGATGACAATACTTGGACCCAAGCCCATCGTTATCTACTTTTCAATTGCGATCAAATTAACGATTACAGACGGTAAAAATGTAAAATCTAGTGATTGTTTTATAATTTCTTTTGAGAAAAGGTTTAATCTAAGTTCAACAAATTCACAGTTAGCTCATAATTATGATTAATTAATAAATTTTTTTGGCATATATTGTAGAGAACATCAAGGCTTAGTTAACAATCGCCATACTCAATGTAATAGAAGGAGGTGGGTTAGAGCACAAAACCACAGTCATGATTTTGTTACATGGTTCAGAGACCATGTAGACAATGAAAGTGTTTCCAAAGAAATCAAAGCTCTCTCACGAGGACCTGATTATACTGTTAGAAGTTTTAAGGGGTACCTAATAAATGGTTATCGATTTTCTACAGTTGCACAGGACACAAAAAAGAGAACACAATGCAGTGGAGTTAGCTTAATATCTTTAACTCTGAGCTTTGCAAGTTCTAGGGATCAAAGTCCTGTTGTGGGGAATGTCACATATTATGGAGTAGTGAAAGATATTCTGGAGTTTGATTATTTTGGACATTTTAAAGTGGTATTGTTTCGTTGTGATTAGTTTCAAGTAGAGCAAGATGAGTATGGGCTGACACATGCCAATTTCAGTAGATTATGTTACTCTAACGACCCATTTGTGATGGAGAATCAAGTACACCAAGTTTTTTATGTGCAAGACTCTATAGAAAAAGATTGGCATTATATTATGAAGGGTATCCCTAGAGAGTTGTTTGATATGAATGAAGGTTTAGTTGCAGATGTCGGGGAATCTTATTGGAGTGAGCTTACTGATGTTAGTCTACCATTAGTGACTCATAGTGATGTTCATGATGTGAATTGGTTAAGAGAGAACATGCCTACTACAACTGTTGATGTTCCAGCACGCATGTTGAACACAGAACCTGATTTCGAGATGGATGCTTCAGATGATGAGATTGAAGATGATACTTTATGGGATTTTATGCATGCATCTTAGCTAATAATATTTTTTTAATGATTGAATGTTTGCCTTTAAATTTGTTCACAGACTTGATTAAAGTATTTTATTTTATCTAGTAAATTATATCATTCTTGCAAATTTATATTTCCTTTCATCTACATATAAGTTGAGATCTATTACCTATATAATGTTCGTTTTGCACTAGAATGTTGTGTATTAGTATTATATATAAATTAAATATTAGTGTATTGTACTTCTTTCTTTTTTTTCCCCTTTATTTTGGCATATTGCAGATTTGCAAAGTGAAAAATGCGATTTCAAAAGCTATGGCATTGGCTATGGCATTCAAGAAGAAACAACAGAGATTTCAAGGTCTCTCATCTACACGTGGTCGTGCAACTCAACAACTTTTAATCGAACACCAAAGAACAAAACCAAGTGAAACACCAGAAGAGGAAACGAGAAATTCTAATGAACAAGGGGAGCTTAGCAGGAATAAGACTCATAAGCAAGATGGTAAGTTAATTTCACTCTTCTACTTACACATTTTTTAAAATTTATAACTTCTCTACTTTCGAATTTCTATGTTTTATAATAGATGATGATGGAAAGGCAAGAAGAGAACCTACTATGTGTTACAAAGTCCATGGACGAAATGAAGAAGAGCGCTTGCAAATTATTTTGAATGAAAACTTTCAGCCTATTGGCCCCGACAATGAAACAGTTAATGAGTTTACTAGCTTCTTGGGAACAATTGCTCGAAAAGCAAATATATTACCATTAACTATTGAAAGTTGGCTCAAAATTGGCAAAGATAAGAAAGAGGAACTTTGGGAGTATGTCACGGTAAGTTAGTAATATAATTAAATATGTGTAATCCTTGTCTACTTCATAAACTTTGAAACAGTGAGCAATGATGATTACCTCTAAACCACTTCAGTGTCGTCAATTTACATAACCTAAACAAGAAAGATGGTGGATGAAACCTATAGATATCTTTTAATCCTCTTTTCACCCAAATTAGTAAGATATGATATGAATCACATAGATTTCTGCCCTATAGTTTGCAGACAATTGTATGTAGAGTAACTTTATACTTGATAATGTTCTCCTAGAGTCTGCAACACATGAGGTCAATGGACCATTAGAAAGCTAATTTAATTTTTTTTATCCTTTCTAACATACTTGATATCAATTGTTCATTATTATTGCAGAAACATTATGTTATCCCTATCGAGGGAAAGAAATAGGTTTTAGGAACTATTGGAGCTTGTTTGGAGAGGCTACAAGTGTCGTTTGAAAAAAAAAATCACTTTAGAAAGTATAACAATGATGAAATGAGGATAAAAAAGGCCAAGAAGGGTCCCAAAGTCAATGTTTAAGGCTTTACTAAATATTTGGCATGGTGAAAAACATAAGGTAATGAAGTTTTTCTAATATTCAAAGCAACTTCTACACTCACTACTATACTGCTGCTACATGTTTCTTTCTTGTCTTATGAAATGGTCACACATTTAAGACTTTATATGTATCAGGAAATTAGTGAAAGAAACACATCAAATCGTCTAGTGGGAAAGGAGAAGAATATAATGCATATTGTAGGACCAAGGAGTTTTGCTAGGGTCAAAGAAGATTGGGTGTGTATTTAATGGTTTTTTTCTATTCAAGGTCTAGTTTGTACAAAATTCTAAATTTTCAAGATAATTGACTTACACTTCATATATGTAGAAAAAAGAAAGAAAAACCACCAAAGATCCGACACCCGCGCAAGTGTTTATTGAAACTCGTAAGGAAAAGCGGACAAAGCGCAAGCCTGGTGACCCAAGAGACAAACTAATTGTAAGATTCGAAGTTCATATCTTACATTATTGTTGCATATCAGAGTGTTTGTACTAATCTTCCATCTATCATGTGATTATTAGACTGAACTTAAACAACAAGATTCCCAGGCAACTATTGCAGTGAGCGATGTTGAGAGTGTCGTTTCTACTATTTTTAGTTCTAGTGACAAAAAGAAACGTCAGTTACGCCTATATGGAAGGGGTGTTACTTTTACCCAGTTAAAACATAAGGCTATTTTAGAAGAGACTAAAAAGAAGCACGATGAGGAGGTTCAAGCTATAAGAAAAAGTTACGAAGACAAGAGGAACCAAGATAGGGCAGAGTTAGCTAATGGTCTACGATCATTTTTCTCTCAAATGGAAGAAAAAAGTCCTCACATGTCTTTTGATCTTAGCATGTTTGGCTCTTTGTTGGTTGCTGGTCACTCCCAAAAGGACACTCAAAGTTTTCCTAGCACCTCAGGAATGCTTCGCCTACATTCTTCAGCTTCTACAGATGTTCCTAACAATCAGGTGCACCCCTTTTGCCAAATTTTCTAATTTTCTTAATTAACACACTCAGATCACACTAAATTCGGTTTGAGTAATTTGGTATTTCACTCATATCTACTGCTTATTACTATTTATGAGGACAAAAAAGTGGTTGGTACATTGGGTACGATAATGCAACAAACTTCAATTAGTAAGAAGCAAATATAAAATATCATCTAAGATTATTGTACAAATACTTATAATTAAATTATAACTCTGATCTTGGACTCTCTCCATCCTCTTTTTCTATCATGTCACTTTTTTTCTTCTCCCCCATCCCATTATCTCTATCTTTATATTATTATTTTTGAAACTTTTATTCTTTTAGATGGATCTATGTGAATGGTATATATGTTATAATTCTCCTGTGTACAGTATGAGGATGAGTTATACTGGGTTATAATTTATGTACACTAAATAGTAAACATCAGACCCTTTTTACCACTTTAGGGGGTAGGGGTTACATACAAATAGTAAAGTGCTTTATGATTGAATCTCAAAGCTTTAAGGCATTGTTTTAATTTGGTAGATCCTAGAACTTTTGACATTGATATGGTGCCTATTATGATCCTAGATTGATATCTTTGTTGAAATTTTCTTGAGTTTTCATAAGGGCCAAACAATGAAATTTTAGGTGCCTTTTTTCATTGTAGTATATGATAGGTTAAACAATGTGTATATATTCTTTTTTTCGTGATGGAATTAAAATATAATATCATTGCTTTACTTTAATATATTGATTTCTTACATTTGCTATTTGATTGGAATTACAGTGTGTGAACGCCATGGAAGAAGAAGATGACGAAGATGAAGACGAAGACTTAACTTGATTTATGCTTTACCTTATCCATTGTCGCTTCCTTACACCCTTTTGGTCATAATGCTCTAAATAATATCATTAGATTAGTATAATTAGTAGTACTCTTTGGCAAGATATTGTTTAGACTTAATTTGGTTTTTAGATTTTGGGTTGTATTTTGTTTCGATTTTCGATATTCACATGGATATTGTTTCCTGAATTTCAGCAAGTTTAGAGGAGATTATTGTGAAATACTTTGTTAGCTATAATTGATTGTTGTCATGATGAGTTCACAGGTGTTTTGAGTTCTTATACAAGAAATGGTATAACTACTTAAGCTTGATTAAGCAACATTAGTATTACTTTCACTTATCAATGTCATGGGCAACATATTTTACTTTGTTGTTGTAGGCATTGTCGTTGCTTTTGGGATGATGGGAAACATTTTAATATTATTACTAACAGAGATAACTGTCCAAAAAATGTTGCATGTTATGATATAAGCCAACGATTTCAAATGGTTGCCAAAGATTTGCAACAGTTTTCACCTGTTGCCTTAGCAAATTGTTGCCTTAGGTACTTTTGATCATTATCATCTGAAGTGTTGTCTTTGAATTAAAAATTGTTGCCATAAGAATAGGCAACAGAGGTAAATGCAACAAGTCGAGTGTATTGCCTTGGATATAAGGCAACAATTATTTATCTTTGGCAATGGTTTGGTGCTATTGCATATACCTAATTTTGTTGTAGTGTTATGACCAACTAGAATACGCAACATTAAATTATTTCTTTGGAACACATTCTGTAATATCTCGAAAACTTAAGCGTATTAAAGTGAATTATTAACTATAATAATGTAGTTAAAATGTATTTTATTTTATCATTTCACTAATTAAGCAAAAGATAATAAAATGAATATACAATTTTTACATAAAATTTACCAACTTAAAAATGTTAATAACTAAGTGACAATAATTTATATTCCACGATTTCATAAATTAATCAAGAATGTTAGTTTTGTTATTAAATCAATAAAGCATAAAATTTCCACGTTTCACTAAAATTCTACAAAGCCATGTGGATGAAGAGTAGTACAATTTTCTGATTTTGGTTACAAAATAAAAAGGAAAAAGAGAAAGAGCTTCCATGTCAACTACTTAATATATAACTTTTGCCTTCTTCCTTACTCTTCCATGGGCACTTGGTAAGCATGCCAACCTCCTCCATTCTTTTTCCTCTGCCAAAAATCTGCCATCCAATCCATCTCCTTCCTCAGTCAACAATGCAGAAAATTTACTTCAACTTTCTTCCTCCCGACTACTGATTTAGTGTTCTTAATTCCCCTATAAATGGCCATGAAAACCCCTCACCAAGAGCACCATCAACAACAAACTTCCTCTCATCTCTTACTTCACTACCACCTACGAACCACCTTTCAAACACCACAAATTTCAGTCACAAATTCGTCGGAACCTCGCCGGAAAATGTGACCAAGAAACCCCAAAAAGAAAACCCATTTTTCCTCTATCTCTGGCCTCTGTTTCGGGTCTCTCACCATCACCACCACCGGCTGTCACCGGCTTGCGCGACGCCAAGACAACTGCCGGCCACCTGCGCGACACTCGCCGGCCACTTGCACGCTTGCTGGAGCTCTGCCGCACCACTCACACCTTTTCTCTCCCCATCACACTCTCCTTCCTTCTCGCTCCTCTCCTTCTTCGCGCGTCGTTGTACCACGCAAACACCACCGACGACCCGCGCCACACCGCCAGAGATCGCTATCGCTGCTCGTCGGCGCCCGTTCCCTTGCCTCACACGTTGTCTTCCCTCCTCTTAGGTATAGAGGTAATGGACATTCTTTTTAAAATTCTGATTTCCTAAGTTTATAATCTAAGCCCAAGTTTAATTCCTTGCTAGTTAATATTTGTTTTGGTCTTAGGATCTTTGACTTAGAATTTAGTTAAGTGTTTATAAATCTGAATGGTCATGTTGTTGGGCTAAAAGATAATTTGCACTTGTTCTATGGGCTGATTTAGTTAGTTTAAATTAGACCACTTTAACTTGATTCCTAAAAACTATTATTAGGCTATATTTCATGTTTACTAAACTAGTTGAGTTGATTAAAACTAATTCAATAAGCTTGTTAATTGTAATTTGAGTTTAAGTTATTATTACCTCCACTAATCCTTAAGCTTACTTATAATAACTAGTTAACTTGATTTATTAGTTTTATGTGACTACAAAATATTAAAATAATGTTAATGGTTCTAGTATAGTAAGAAACTTGATTAGTTTAATAATAAGATGATTAATTGATTATTAATTAACTATGAACTCTAATAATAATGATATACTTTCGAATGGTTGCATAATATGTAATAATAATATAATTGTAATGTTTCGATAATTTTAAAAGTATAACTAAAGGAGTTATTTCACTTAGTTAGTCGATTAAAGAGTCACCTTAAGAAGTTATTAACAACTAAGTTAATAGTGACCTTTATCGGGACCTTTTTGACAAAATAATGAACGTTATGACCTTAATAAGCTCTAACTAATATTTAGGCTTAAAAGCTAAATAATGAAACATTCATTAATAAAACTATTCTTGATTAGATTAAAGAAGATAAATGATATATATTACAAGCCTCCACGGGCTATCAAGGTTGTTAATCAGGAATCCTGGTAACGTCTACTGCTAACACCCGCATTCCCCTTCGAAGTATGTTTCATGATTAATATTATGTTTTATATGTGGAATGCGGGAAATGAAATGTTTTATGATGGTTATGATGATATGATGCTATGAAATCATGATGATGATATTATGGATGAAATGAAAAAATATAATTATTCATGACTATGATATGCTTAAAAGAAATGAAACATGATAAATTCAAGTGAAAGACGGAACTTGGCAAGTATCCCGTTATCCTGGGTCGTGCAGTACCTCCTGGCCGGTTAACCACCTTCCGTTTAGTGAGGGCTATTGTCCTTAGGTGGAACTGCGCATTTCCATATTATGCGGATTAACGCCATCTCCCGTTTAGTGAGGGCTTTTGTCCTCGGGTGGCTACCTCCCATTTATGATGTTACTATGTTATAGGGAGACGTCCCTTCTGTTGTACTAGCCAAGTTACCAAATAATATGAATCAAGATGATGAACATGATATAAAGAAGATAACGTAATATGATATGATGTGTTTGTGAAATAGTTTTACTTATTCTCTCCTCCCTGTTTATAAATAAAATGATGTGAAATGAATTTACGCTGTTAGAGTAGTATGTTACTGAGCCTCGGCTCACGACGTTTTGTTTTATGTTTTAGGTACCGATGGTGATAACGGGATGGTGTAGCAGTGAGGAGTAATATAATATCTAGATTTATGTAGACTCTCATGGTTTTAATTTAAGTTAATGTCAAACTCTGATTAGTAACTAAGTTTCTATTAATCAAGACTAGTGTTGGATCCATATTATATTTCACTTTATACTATGTTTAAGTTTATGAATTTATGTTGCCTTGTATTTCCTTATGGAAAGTACGACAGTAACGCGCCGACCATCTAGGTTCCACTGCTAATAATCGATTAACCAACTTAATAAAACTTGATTAGAGGTCGGGGTGTTACAGATTCATATATCTATATGCCTTCACCTAAAACTTAAGACAATCGACAAAATATTGAAGTTCTTTTCAGATTATTTTTCGGGCATCCAAGCAAATTAAATTTACTACTTGTGTATACATGAAAAATGACATTATTGGTCATCAATCCACATATTGAAAGACTGTTTTGACTTATATACAAACATGATTAACTTAGAATTGCATCACAACGAGTTATTATTACTTTCATCATCATCTTCTGCTTCAACAAAGAAGCGTCATTAAGGAGTTCAGTAGCAGATGACCTTTCCATGTTTTTTGCAATGCACTTATCAATAAATGCCTTCACCTCTAGACCGTTCACCTTGTTAAAAGCTTAGGGTTTAACCCCACTAGTCACCTATTCACCTTTTGTATATTTTGGTAAGACTGTCGCATTTGCGGTAAGGAATTTCCATAGTTACCATCTCTAGTAAACACATTCCAAACGAGTATATATATCTGCCACATTTGTATAGTCTTCCTCATATAGCTCCAGTGCCATGTACTCTGGCTTCCATGGTATCGAGTGTGCTACGTGGCTCTTCCCCCACTATTGCTGCTAAGCCAAAGTCACCAATTTTCACCTGCACAATGAACAACAACACCCTGATGCTTAGGAAAATACAAGCAAACTGCTGCCAAAAAAGAAAACAGATAGGAACATAGCTTGTTAGTGATCCCTCACATGGATAACCTATATATGGAACAAATGTTCTAATACAACAGCGCACTCGGTCAATATGGAACATAAACGCCATAATAGACATAATATAGACCCCAATCCCCCTTTCCCTTCAAAAAAGGAAAAACCAAGATGATGAAGACTTTAAGGTAGATTTTCTTGATTGACTCTGTTTTCTATGCCTGTGCAATAAATATTAATGAAGCATGAGAACCTCTACAACGAGGTTTCCGAAACATTTATGTGCTAATAAATCTCAAAAACAGTTGAAACCTAAGGTATACTTTAACTATTTCCACGCTACATAGATAAAGATTATTGGATCATATCTAGATAGCAAGTTGAACATAGATAAAAACTATACAACATAAATTTAAAAGCCACCCGCCATCATTGGCCACTGCTCCGCTTCTTTATACTCCCTCCGTTTCCTAAAGATCTTCCCTCTTTCCGTTTAAGGGTGTTTCCTAAAGATCTTCCCTCTTTCCGTTTAAGGGTGTTTCCAAAAGATCTTCCCTCTTTTGCTTTATTCCTTATTTGGCAAAACAAATTTCCCTATTTACCCTCTCATGTCACTATCATATGGTTCCACCATTACATTATTAATTCAATTTTACTTCCTTTCTCTCTCCTACTTTAACCCCTTTTTATTTGTTTATTTATCTTACCCATTTCTCTCTCCTACTTTACTCACACCATGCCCCACACAACTTGATTTTTCTTGGTATCTGTAGGAACAGTAAGTGGGAAGATCTTTAGGAAACGGAGGGAGTAACTGCTACAATTTTACAAACTTTTATTTATAAAGAGTCTTAAAGCAAAAGGAAAAATAGATCCCTTTTTAGGTGGGCTCTTCCCACAAAGGTGCCTTTTTAGGTCGTCACTAATTACTTGGGGTGCGCAAATTTATCTTTATTGCCTTAAAGATCGATCATTGCTTTTAGAATTATTACAATTTTAATGTATCCAACTTATAAATATGTTTAAATTTATTTCGGACTGGAATCGAAATATTCCTGTACAATCTCGATCCATAGCATTTTTAACTTCCAGTCTAACCGGTTTCATTTTGATACGGTGCAATCATGGACCGATACACACCCCTACTGATGACCTCTTAAAAACTACTAGATTACGTCCAAGAACCACACAAAATATTTCATAGTATTATCGTATTATGTTATAATCATAACCTTAATACCAACAATGCAGATATGGGACAAACCTGTAGTTTTAATAGTTTTACCAATACACATTTAGTATCACTATTGATATCTAAGACTCCCAAAAACCCTTTCAATTATTAGAGTTAATCAACATAAGCCCACTCTAATAAAGTCCAAAGATAAACATCTCACCTGAATATCAACTCGGGCCTGACCGGTTTTTTTTTTCAATTTATGGGCTTTCAACCCAAAAATTCCTTTGTAGCCTTAGCCCAAAACCCTTAGGTAGCGTTTGGGAACTTGGACCCTAATTCCGCAAAATTTCGAATTCAAACGCTGATTTCGCAAAATATGATGTCAAACTCTAATTCCGCAAAATCCGACATAAATAAGTAAAACGCAATACGATTATAGTAAAAGAAACATCAAATTCACAAATTTAATCATGAAAAAAGCAAAAAAAATAATAAACTCAACTACAGTAGAAAATAAAACCAAATTACAGAAGTAGGAAAAAGATGAAAAAAAATTGTACCTTCAATCAAATATTCTGAGATGCAAAATCGTTCCTTCAATCTTTGATGTCAACCCAAAAATCGTTTTTTTAATTTTTGAGATCAATCGAATATGGCAAAAATTGAAATTTATTTGTGAGCGAGAGGGAAATCACGAATGTCGAGGGAGGAGAGAGAAGCATGTTTTTCTTGAGGTTCGGACTGTGCCATAAATTGAAATCTCATGGGGAGGGGGTGTGATTTGAAAATATATTTTTTAACGTGTCTTGAAATTGAATTGTAATCGGCCCAATTCCGATTCCAATTCCATTAGTTATCCAAACAAGGCAATTGGGCTAGTTCCATCGTTTCATTATAGGACCTTAATTCATTCCACATGATTTTAACATAACCACAGTTCTATCACGTATCCAATACATTAACATACAATTCAGCTGAAAATATGCAACTGTCAGTAGTTGCACAAGTCGTATAAACTTCATCTACCATTGACCTAATAGAATTTCACAACGCACCATAATCAAAATTCACCAACATTTTAAACAAAGAGTAAAAACATTACTTTTATCAATATAATCACAAGATCCCCAAATCAAAACTATAATGCTGGGCAAACTTGGTCAATATAACATCAATCCCCTCTTTCCTTAAAAAAAAAAAAACCAAGATGATGGAGATTTCAAATAGATTTTCTTGATTGACTCTATTTTCTACGCCTGTGCAATAAATATATTTTCGTGTTAATTAATAAATCTCAAAAACAGCTGAAACCTAAGACAAACTTTCACCATTTTCACGCTACATAGACAGAGATGATTGGATCATATCCAGACAACAAGTTCAATAAAAAAATTGTCTCGATGGCTGATGTTCTATATAACCATAAAATCAGATAAAACCCTAAATGTAAATATTAATAAACGAATATATCATTTTTAGAACCTAGCTACATGAACATCTCGTATATATAGTTCAAGTGTCAGTTTCATTACATATTACATATATATATATATATATATATATATATAAAACCAAATAGAGTCGTCCAAAAATCGACATTTGGCTTTTCTTTATCATGCCAAGTGCCTCTCTTTTTTTTTTTTTCTTTTTTCAAGGAAACAAGATATAGTACTAATAAAATTAACATATTATGTTTTTTTTTTTTTTGGAACAAGTGAGATTTGAACTGGGCCAAAAATTGAAATCTCATGGGGGAGGGAGTGATGATTATAAAATAGCTTTTTTAACCTTACTTGAAATTAAATTGTAATTGGCCCAATTCCAATTACAATTTCATTAGTGATTCAAACAAGGAAATTAGGCCAATTTCATCATTTCATTGTAGGACCTTAATTCATTACACATGATTTTAACGGGTTCGGGTAACAAAATCGATTCAAAAGTTCAGCGCAAACCCAACGTAAAATCTAGCATCTTACCTTTGGTTGCGCAGTGGATGTGCCTCATCAAGTCCAATACCTAATCGAGCCCATTTCCATCTTTAAGCCCTATTCACCATTTGCCCATTAACCTTAGTGGGGCAACACTTGTAAATTCCATATACTAAACAGTTGAATTTACCAAAAAGCCCTTAAAACTTAAAAGCAACCAACACGAAGTCAAAAACTGGCGCTCAAATCCTATAAAATCCACAAATTCCAACAATTTCATACTTTGACTTTCCCTCCAAAACCCAAATCTCCAAATTTCGTTTCCAAACTTTTTTAACATTCAAAATAATTAAAAAAAACACACACACAAGACACAACTCACACAAGTCACAATAAACACAAAGCTTCCACCACACACTAATGACCAAACCCATCAAATTTTAGTATTTATATATTTCAAATCTCTTCTCTTCCCTCCATCGTTCTTCCAACTCTTTTCTCTTGTACTATTATTTTCTCCTCTCTCTCAAAAATGTCTTCTTCCTTAAGATCACTTGTTTCTCTTAGCTCTATTGTTAGCGGTAGCGGCGGCGGTGGCGGCAATGATAATAATGGTGTCCCTGGTGAGATTCATGTTATTGTGGGTCCCATGTTTGCTGGTAAAACTACTGCTCTTCTTCGTCGTATTAAATCTGAGAGTACTGATGGCAGGTACTATCATTTTCTTCTTTCATTGTGAATTATTGGTTTAGTACTTTTTTTTAAAAAAAATAAGCTATCTTTTGATTGTTTTTTGTGTTGTGAAATTACTTGATTGTTTGATTTTAAATTTATAATCGGTTGAATTGTAGAAAAATATTTTATCTTGCGCTAAATTTATTGGAACTTGAAGTTGCTGAAATCTGAGATAACAGATGCTCTAGTTTTCATGATTCAATATACTGCTAACCATAAATTAGAAAAAAAGAACGAAAGGAAAAAAAGGGATGTATTATTAAAAGTTCAAGAAATATTCAAATAAATTTAAGATCGGTTAACAAAAGAGTTTAAGGGAATCTAATACTCTCTTGGATTTGCCTTAATGTGTGTATTTATCAGGGCCGTCTCATAAAATTAGGCGTGCCCTTTGCTAAAATAAATTATAAAGATTAATTTTTTTTGGTGAACAGAAGAGATGGAAGAGTTATAAATGGGGTTGTTTGGAGGATAGGAGAAGAACAAAAACACCAAATAGAAATTAATTTCTTTATATTTGTAATTAGATTTAGGTTTTAGAATTGGGCCCTTATATTTCGGGGCTTGTTGTTGCTCACTTTGCACATTGCCTTAGCCGCCTCTGGCATGGGATGGAGGGAATATTTGTTAATGAGAAGATTTGGTTGACGATTATGTTTTAAATACCTAATTTTTTGTTTTTTGTTATTAGAAATGTGGTGATGATAAAATCAAGCAAGGATACACGATACGCGAAAGATTCAGTGGTGTCACATGATGGGGTGAAATTTCCATGTTGGGCACTGCCAGATCTTTCTTCTTTTGAAGAAAAATTTGGCTTTGATGCTTATGCCAAGGTATTTTAATATGATAGCATATAGTATACATTTGAGTTTTATGGTTATCTATGCACATCATGTTATAATAGCAGGATGTTGAAAGTGTAGAATCCGAATTGTCTGAGATTTGAAAGAACCTTGAACTGTCGAATCATCAATTTATGACATAAGTGAAACTCTTTATGTTGGCAGTTGGATGTAATTGGTATTGATGAAGCGCAATTCTTCGATGACCTATACGATTTTTGCTGTAAGGCAGCGGAACAAGATGGAAAAACTGTTGTGGTTGCTGGTTTAGATGGTGATTACTTGAGGTAATGACAGTCTGCAGTGTTCTGTTCTGAAATTTATTTCGATTTCTGTTAAACATGAGAATGGATATGAATTAATTGTGTTTTCTTATGTACAGGAGGAGCTTTGGGTGTGTCCTGGATGTCATTCCACTTGCTGATACTGTAACAAAGTTGACAGCGCGATGTGAGATGTGTGGCAAGCGAGCTTTCTTTACCCTGCGGAAAGTAGGGGAGACACAAACAGAGTTAATTGGTGGAGCTGAGGCGTATATGCCTGTTTGCCGCCAGCATTATGTGAATGGGCAAGCCGTCATTGGAGCTGCAAGAACTGTGCTTGAGACTAGCCATAGCCAAGTTCAGAAGGAAATTATAGTTGTGGAGACAGCTTGTGTCTCGTAAACTGGTTGATCAGTTTCAGATGCGCGTTCTTTCTATTAGCTACCTTGGCCTAGTACTGACCTAGACACCTAGTGGGATATGGGATCTTCTGTGAAGATCAGTGTATATGATATAATAGTTGGTTTGATGTGGTTGTTAAGTTTTAAGCAGTTCCTGCTTAATCACTGCAACTCGTTTTCTATATATTACCTAAGCATTAGATGTAGATCTTGGTCCATTTTGTATGTTGGCTATATCAAGTGTTTACTATTCTTAATTATTAAGAAGTGTTCACCTTGCTTTAACATCTGTCTATTTCTATCCTCCCTCTTCTTTCCAAGATAGAGCTATATGAATATCGGGCAAGTTATCTTGTCCGCGTTTTGCAGCAATTGGTTAAGCAATGAGCAATCTTCAAGATAATTTTTGTGTTAATGAAATCTCTCTTGAAGAAGCAATTGCCCACCTTTTGAGAATCCAAAGGCGACTTGGTTTGGTTTTTCTTTGCCTCATTGCTACCTTCTTTAGATGATCTCTGAATTCCTGCAGTCCAGAAAGGTATATAGGTGAAATATGTAGAGTTGATAATATATTTGCAACACTCAACAATACTGACTCTCAAGTCTCAACTTGATTTGCTGATGGATGTGACTTAGAACTAGCTAACTTCGGATTAGTAACCTTGAAGGGAGAAAACATCCATAGGAAGGAAAAATCATGAGTTCAGTGAGCAGGTTTGATACAAAAGTTGGATTTTTCACCAAAGAAGCTCATTTAAGGTTGAGTATATTTCTAGAGCAATGTGGAGATGAGGTATGCTTTAAATTTTCACCTTCAAACCTTTATGCAAGTGTTTGTTTTGGAGATGAATTGAGGTTTGGGATTGGGGATCATGTCAGCTAAATAGCATCTGGAAAAATACTTTTGGAACAAACAAAAGAAAAGTAGGGAATATATTGTGCACATACAACACGACTAGATATGCCATTTGATCAGAATTTGATTAGAATGAAAATTTTAATCTAGATGTGAAGAAATAGAAGTTGAACCAAATATGAAGAAATGAAGTATAAATCCAAATCCGATATAAGGTGGAGTTTTTGTATGATCCAGCCCCATTACAAACCCTATTGTCACCTAGATTTAACTCAAGTTAAGATACCTTTTTGAAAAGCAAGCTAATATAGTACAATTATTTTCTAAAACTCTAATTTTTGTGATCTAAAACTGTTAAAGTTCAGTGCCTTGAACTCGTTAAATTCTGTTTTCGTAGGCCCGCCCGGATTACGACCGGGTGGACGTCTCCTGATCAGGCCCGAGACTTCAGCAGGCTCGGAGAAATTGACCGCTCGATTGGGCGGATGTTGCCCGACCCGATCGGGCGGCATAGCTTGGACGCGTTTTGACTATTTCCATTTTGGTTTATCTTTTAGGGTTTTGTATGGGGTTCTTTAGGTTGTTAAAGGGCTTCTTGGTGTTCATTATCTAATACACAACTTTTGAAACAAAATTTAGCCTCCAGTAATTTTAGGACTCCTTGTTTGACTGAACCACGTAAATCATTGTGTTCTT
This sequence comes from Beta vulgaris subsp. vulgaris, assembly GCF_026745355.1. Classification (NCBI taxonomy): domain Eukaryota; kingdom Viridiplantae; phylum Streptophyta; class Magnoliopsida; order Caryophyllales; family Amaranthaceae; genus Beta; species Beta vulgaris. The sequence continues at coordinate 4,914,504 of NC_079210.1, forward strand.
TATTTGATCATCTTTATTATTTATTATTTTACTGATTTTGTTCCGCATTAATCAAATCACAACACCCTGTTTCCTAACAAAAATAATATCATAGTGAATTTAGCTCTAATTTGATTTGATATGAGTACTAATAACCAATTCAAACCCGTATTGAGGTGAAACAAAATATAGAGTTTGTTAAATCCAACCGGGCACATTATCATTCCTAAACAAATCAACTTTTTACCAATGTTATATAGAAACATTTGGATCAAACAAAAATAAAATCAAGGAATACATTAAATTTATGATTTCCTCTAATTAAAGTGTTAGAAAACAATCCTATGACCAGCTAGAATATGCAATATCAAATTACTTTTTTGGAACACATTAAATACTACTTTGTGTATACATGAAAATGACTTTATTGATTATCAATATGAGACGTTTTGACTCTATATACAAACATGATTCACTAAAAATTTCAGCACGAGTTATTGTTACTTTCATCGTCATCTTCTACTTCTGCGAAAAACGGATCCTTAAGTAGTTCAGCAGCAGACGGCCTCTCCCTAGGTTTTGCAATGCATTTATCAATAAATGCCTTCACCTCTGGATCGTTCACCTTGTTAAAAGCCTGGGGCTTAACCCCACTGGTCACCTTTTTGTATATTTTGGCAACACTATCGCATTCACTGTAAGGAATTTCCATAGTTACCATTTCAAGTAAACACATCCCAAATGAGTATATGTCCACCAATTCTGTATAATCTTCCTCATACAGCTCCGGTGCCATGTACTCTGGCGTCCCTAATATTGAGTGTGCTACATGACTCTTCCCTACTATTGCTGCCAAACCAAAATCCCCAATTTTCACCTGCACAATAACCAGCAACACCCTGCTTAATAAAACACAAGCAAACTGCTACCAGAAAAATAAGCATTCCTCACATCATCACATGCACCACCTATAATGCAATCTCCTATAATGCTACTACTATCTCTATTACTGATGTTCTATGTAATAACACAATTCACAGATGGATCACACATTAAAAAAGAGATGCAATCAGAACATCAATATAAAAATCCATGATAGTTTATGTACCTCGCCAACATTCCCGTTGATAAAGATGTTGCTGCAATTAAGGTCCCTGTGAATAACACAGGGTTCAAGTGTATGCAGGTAATCCAAACCCTTAAGCACCTGCTTGGACCATTTCTTCAACGCCCTGATAGACACATGACGGTGCCTCTTTCTGTACTCTCTCAAGTTCCCCGAGGTGCAGATCTCAGTAATGAAGTTCAAAGTATTATGTTGGACATCCCTCCAAACATGATACAAAGAGATGATATAATTGTTCCTTAGATCGCTCAACAACTTAACTTCCTTCACAAGGCGATCAATGACAGACGGGTCCTGACTGAAGTTCTTCAGCTTAACCTGGTTCCAAGCAACCTCAATTCCTTCCTCCTGATCAAATGCTCTATACACTTTCTTCACAGCTCCTGTACCAAGAAGGTCCGGATACCGCCCAAACCGGCCAGTGGGATCAACCTCTTCGAACGGTTCTTTATCACCCTCAGGCGGGGCAATACTCTCACAAGTCATCTCAGATAGCAAACCTCTTAACAACCCAGCTCACAGATTTCACACACAATTCTCCTCCTGCTCAAAAATTATTATATAGCGGTGTGGACTGTGGAGTTTGAATTAGAATTGGAATAGGAGAATAATGGGGAATTGGGGATGTTATGTTAATATTATGATTAATGAATTATGATCGTGTTGTATTTATAAGCTCCCCAACAGGCCACAACTCAGGGTACATATATTATTTTATTTAGAATCGTTGACTCAACTCTTTATTTTATTCTGCACATCTATGAATTATGATCTATGTTCTCCCCTAAACGATGCGCTTGCTGAGTCCTACATTCCTATACAAATTCATCCACCATATTACATCATAAAACAGCTGAACTTAACTGAATTGAACTGAACTGAATTGAACACGACTGAATTAAACTGAATTAAATTGAATTGAATTAATAATCATAAATTAATAATCATAATAATAATTAATTATAATAATGATAATTAATAATAATTATTTTATATTATTTGTATTAGTATATTAATACTTGATGATGATTATATAATAACAATAATATATAAGAAGTAAATTAATATTACTATTTTAATAATTAGATTTAATAATATACTTCCTCCGTTTCCTAAAGATCTTCCCACTTCCTACAGATATCAAGGAAAATCAAGTTGTGTGGAGCATGGTGTGAGTAAAGTAGGAGAGAGAAAGGGGTTAAGATAAATAAACAAATAAAAAGGGGTTAAAGTAAGAGAGAGAAAGGGAGTAAAATTGAATTAATAATGTAATGGTGGACCATATGATAGTGACATGAGAAGGTAAATAGGGAAATTTGTTTTGCCAAATAAGGAATAAAGCAAAAGAGGGAAGATTCTTTGGAAACACCCTTAAACGGAAAGAGAGAAGATCTTTAGGAAATGGAGGGAGTAACAATATTTAGTAATAAAAATAATGATTGGGTCGGACCACGCAAAATTACATCATAAACCGTTTTGACATGATTTGATTGGTTTACGGGCTAAAAAACGTGGGTTTATTTGTGCTTTTGACCTAAACCATGTTCCTTCTAATAATAATAGTAATATAATGAGAAAAGCTATAATAAACAAAATAATATATAGAAATAATAATAATACTCCCTCCGTTTCCTAAAAATCTTCCCTTTTTCCGTTTAAGTGCGTTTCCAAAAGATATTCCCTCTTTTACTTTATTCCTTATTTGGAAATTTTTTTTCCCTTTTTACCCTCTCATATCCCTATCATATGGTCCACCATTACATTATTAATTCAATTTTACTCCCTTTCTCTCTCCTACTTTAACCTCTTTTTATTTGTTTATTTATCTTAATCATTTTCTCTCTCCTACTTTACCCACCCCACACCCCACACCCCACACAAATTAATTCTCATTGGTATTTGTAATAATAGTAACAAGGAAGATCTTTAGGAAACGGAGGTAGTAACACTTAATAATAATGATATAAAAATAAATAATAATAATAATAATAATAATAATAATAATAATAATAATAATAATAATAATAATAATAAGAGTAATTAGTAAAATAAATTACTCCAACATAATAATAATATTTAACAAAATGGTTATAAAAGAATGGAGCTGAACTGAACTGAACTGAGTTGAAATTAACCGAAAATAAGCTGGAGAGAACAGGCCCTACCGCTATAAGATAAGGGGTGATAATACATTAATCGTCACTAATAAACTTTTGAAAAAATTCACATGAATAATTTCAATTTTTACCCATTTTTTTTAGATAATTCCAACTTTATATTACTCCCTCCGTTTCCTAAAGATCTTCCCTCTTTCCGTTTAAGGATGTTTGCAAAAGATCTTCCCTCTTTTGCTTTATTCCTTATTTGGCAAAACAAATTTCCCTATTTACCCTCTCACGTCACTATCATATGGTCCACCATTACATTATTAATTCAATTTTACTCCCTTTCTCTCTCCTACTTTAACCCCTTTTTATTTGTTTATTCTCTCCTACTTTATTCACACCATGCCCTACACAACTTGATTTTCCTTGGTATCTGTAGGAACAGTAAGTGGGAAGATCTTTAGGAAACGGAGGGAGTATTCTAAAATAATTCCAACTTTTGAGAGGACCTTTTCAAAATAAGCTAAACTATGTTTTTTTTCTTGCCTGCACTAATCCATTTTAGGTCTATAATACGTTGAAAATTAATAGTTCGGATTATTTTGAGATTGTACACCTAAACTTGGGATTATTCTAAAATAATTTAAAGTTGAGATTATTTTGAGAAGACCGATGAAAGTTGGGATTATTCACGTCAATTTTTCCTAAATTTTTTTTAATAAAAAAATTTAATTATTTGTTAAAAAACAAATCTTGTTGATTAAATAAAATATAATAAGGCAATCTTTTATCAAGAAGTAACATGTGATCTCTATCATAAAGTAAAGAGTTGTATTGATTTGCATCTCTCATTCAACTCCCCCCAAAGTACAATTGGTTATTTATACCTGTTTGTGAGCTCAAAACACTAATTATTGATAAATCAATCCCTATATGTGTGTTTGAAATATTGATTATTTATAAATCAACCCCTATGTGTGTGTTTGAAACTGTTAAATCAATACTTGTTTGTGTATGTATATATGTTGAAATGATAATATTGTCCTAACTAAAGGGAAAGCTACCTACTAACTATTAGCGTTTTATCGCCCCTTCTATTGGATTATTGGATTTTAACTTTAATTTTCAGTTTCTTTTCATATTATACTGTTAGCTTTAATCTATTTGTATTAGCTGGTTTGACTAATTGTTTATATTATACTTGTTTGCTAAAATTATTAACTGATTGGCATTTTATTAGGTGAAATGACAAATAAGGATATTGAAACATTCTATTTGGTGATATACTCCCTTTGTATACTTTTTGACCTTTCTACTTGAAATCTTGACTGAATTAAAATCATACTATAGTTAAATTACTTAAGATGTGAAAGACTAATCGTTACATGGATTTAGATATATTAATTTGCTAATGTAAAAAACTAACAAAAATTATGAGTGATTTTTAATATTATTTTTTTGTGAATGAATTTTGAACAAAAAGAATAGATATAATGAGTTGGTTTGACTGAACTAAAGAGTATCAAATGTAGTAAGTGTTTCATACTTTATTTTCAGGTGGACGTCATGTATACCATCTTTTCTTATAAAAAAATGCCAAGATATTTTGTCCGTTTAATTTTTGGATTAAAATAATTGATACATATACCATTTTCAAATCTTTTCAAAAATAAACCTCACTTTTGGGCGGGAACCGCAGCAATATTGCTAATTTCTATTTTTTTTTTTTTTGCATGTTATATTGCTGCGTATAGGTAAAACCGCAGCAATATCACCGCAGCAAATAACATTTATTCTACTAGTGAATATGCTAATGCAACTAAGAAATCACTTCAATTTTTTTGATTACACGTAAACTCCCACTCCTAGTGAGAGGTACGAACTGTGCAACATCCTCCGAAGGTAATGAAATCTACACTAAAAAGTAATAAAAGATAGAATATTCCTTCCCAAGCTAACATCTCCAGTGTCCTCACTGCAAGAGACCAAAATCAGAGAAGGAACAAGCACACCTACCCCACCAATTACCAAAACACCAAAGTCTCCCACGAAAAGCCACAAGCCACCACTTACAAACCACAAAACTCCTAACAACCGACCCATCAAATCAAAGTAGTCACAAGAAATCAGCAAGTATAGCAACACAAACAAAAATCCAAGAAAAAAAAAGAAGTAACATCAACAACAAGAACCATATAAAATCCGAAAGCTTATTGTCATTTGTCAATATATCACATTAAAATGATTCATGAAGACCAACTTGATTGTGCCCAAGTGAAGGATTCCTATAACAACATTGATGGAAACAAATTTAAAATTAGGTGTTAATTACTTAATTGTGAAAGAGTAATAATAAAGAGTAAAAGAAAATAAAAAAAACAAAGAAGAAGAAGAAACAAGAAGAAACGGGGGGACTTGGATGTGGTTGTGCCAGAAGAAGGCATGATGGTGAAAGGTGGTCAGAGCTGGTGGACAATGGGTGTCGGGGTTTGGTGCTGAAGAGCTGGTGCATAGAGGGCGAGAGAAGGGAAGATAAGAAAGGGAGAATGAGGAAGAAGGTGGGGGCGTGGACGCGTGGTGAGAGGATTGTGGAGCAATGCTACTTGTGCACGACTGCTGGAAACAACAGTGGTTAGCGGCGTAGATGATCGGTACAGGTGCTGGTGGTAGAGAAGATCGAGGAAGAAAATGACGACGCATGTATACCATCTTCTCTTATTAAAAAAATCAAGATATTTGTCCATTTGTCTTGTAAGAGGCCGCCTACTTTTAAATTAAAATTAGGCAATATGGTAAGCCCAAAATTTAAAAGAAAATTAGCCCAATAGTGACTAGGTTAATTTCTTTCAGTTACTAGTTTAATCCCTTTATTGACTAAGTCTACTTTTATATTAAAATTAGACCGTTTCTTTTAATAATTTTTGTTTGATTTTTTGATTGAAATATTTGATGCATATACCATTTTCGAATCTTTTCACGAATAAATCTCACTTTTTGCACACATTGTTGTTAGAATCGTACGATCCTATGATCATATAGCAAAACAATCTAGATAGTGTGCAAAATTGAATTGTCAATAGAATCGGTACAACATAACACATAATTATATGTTTAGGACCGGTCAGGATCAGAGAACATGATCACTCAGGATTTTATGATCCTAACATCTCTTCTCTAGTCACTACACTTTTTGGGCGAAAAGCTTTTGAAATGAGCGAAATTCTCTCAAGCGAGGGCGATCGGGAGAAAACCCTATCTAGCGAGGAAAATGATCTTCTTCAAAGATCAAACAAGAAATTCAAGAGGCAGATTGATGAAATTACTCCTGATGTGGAGATGAATCTTCTAAAAGGAATGGGAGAAGACAATAGGAAATCGTACAGCCAGATGACTCGGTCGTTTGGCCGAGAAATAAACCCTTTATATGATGATGGTGAACGAGATGAGGATAACATCACGGACGATGATGGTGATTCAGAAGGGGAAGAAGAGGATGAAAGTTGCCCTAATATCGTTTTATCGAAGGAAGAAAAGCGACGAATTCGCAGCCCTTGGAAGAATGCGATAATTATTAAATTACTCGATAAAAAGATGGGATACGAAGTGTTAATGCGACGACTTCGGATTAAATGGCAATTGAAGGGAAGTATTGCCCTGACTGATGTAGGGCATGCGTTCTATGTAGTCAGATTCTCTAGTGCGGATGACTATGAATTTGTCATGACATAGGGGCCATGGATGATTGGTGAGAGTTATTTGACAATTCGAAAATGGGTTCCGAATTTCATTGCGGATGAAGCCCCAATGAGGTATTTGATGGCATGGATTCGTATTCCAAACTTATCTGTCAAGTACTTTGATAAGCTAGTACTACACAAAATTGGGAGCAAGATTGGGAAGGTTATCAAAATTGACCGCAACACTGAATCAATGGATAGAGGCCAATACGTCCGGTTTTGTGTGGAAGTGGACCTTTCTAAACTCCTTCTGTCCAAGTTTAAACTCAATGGTAGAGTGTGGAAAATTCAGTATGAAGGACTAAAATTGATCTGCTTCAAATGCGGGCATCTAGGTCACAAAGAAGATAATTGTGCAGCTTTCCAGTCAAAGGCGGATGGGTCGCTGCAAATAATGGAGTCTACGAGTGGTGACGGCAATGCTGCCAAGGTTCCTAATGTCCCTGAGGCTCAGCAAAACCGACCAGAGATTCATAAGAAATATGGTGATTGGATGTTAGTTTCTCGTACTGGTAGGCGTAATACTCCTAAAGGAATCAGTGGTGGGAAGAGCATTACGGTTGAAGGCACGAAAGGACCCTCCAATGGCGAAAAGTTAACTGAACCATCGATTGTTATGGCAGCTACGGCAAAGGGTAAGGGACTGGGACCTAAGGAAAAAGTAGTGACCCAAGGAGAGAAAGATAGGGAACCTCAAGGTTCTAGGTTTGAGGTTTTGGACGTCGAAGACATGGATATTTCAGAGAGGGCCATTCCAGAGGAGCGAACCCCAGAAGTGATTCCTCAGTTGCATACTCCCATAGTGCAGGATACTATCAATAAGGAAGCGGTGCATAACCAGGAAGGAGATAAGGAAGTATGTGGGGTTAAAAGTCCTAGTATGGAAGGGTTTCACAGTATGGAAAAAATATTACTAAGTAGAGATAATGATATCTCTCCGAATCAATGTATGAAAGGGAAGGGAGAGATCTCTTCTAGTAAAATATCTTTCTTCCCTAAAGATAAAAGTTGTGAAAGTGTAGGGCTTAGTCAAAGTGTACATAACCCTAAGGATATTCCCTCCAAAGTCCAACCTGTGAGAGCCCCTAAATTCAAAAAAGGGTTGTCTCGCAAAACCTCCTTGCATAGAGGTGTGGGCAAAGAAAATATACATGTTGGTATTCACACCCTGAAAAAAGCGGTGAGTGAGAGAGTAACCACCCAACGTCGAGAAGTGAGTGATGGAGACTCGCAACATGGGGCGAACCCCCATTACTTTGGTATCCAAGATTCCACCAGCGGTGGAGTTCTTTGTGGAGCACCCATCGGAGGGACCGTCAATGATTGTAGCTCATCCGACTGCCAATCGAGTGCGGTTGGAGATGAACTCGTATATCCCACCGGAGAACGAAAATCCATTCTTGATGATGGCGGTAGGCTTGCCGTTCATAACGGACGGCCCAATGAGGGCCTTGAGGGAGATGTACCTTGCTTCATTGAGTAGAATTCCGTTAATGGAATATGATAGGTACCCTTCTTTTAATAGTTTTAATATGTCGATTAAAATCCTAGTTTGGAATGTTCAAGGAGTTGTAAACAAGATTCCTATGGTGAAAGAGGTCATTCGTGTTAACACCCCTACTATGCTTGTGTTGATTGAAACGCATTTGAGCGGTGAACAAGCGGAGAGGGTGTGTAATAAAATAGGTTTTACAGGGAGGCTGCGTGTAGAAGCACAAGGTTTCTCTGGTGGAATTTGGATGTTCTGGAAAGCTGAAGAAATTTCAGTTACGTCGTTTGGTTCCCATACTCAACATCTCACTGTGGAGATAAAAAAGGTGGGTGAGGACCCGTGGCTTTTCTCCGCTGTTTATGCTAGCCCTGATAGTAATCTCCGCCGCGAGCTATGGAGGGAACTTGAAAGTGTTAAGCAACGGTATGATGGGCCTTGGTTAGCTGCGGGAGACTTTAACGATACTATTTGCATGAATGAGCGCAATGGGGTTGGAGGTTCTGAGATGCAGCGCAGGTGTCGGGAGTTTGCCAATTGGGTGGAAAATAATGAGCTCATTGACTTGGGGTGTTCGGGTCCTGCCCACACGTGGTTTCGAGGTAATTCGGCGGACACTTTTAAATCTGCTAGACTTGATAGAGGACTAGCGAATGATAAATGGCGAGTGAGGTTTGAGGAGGGTAGTGTACATAACCTTCCGAAATCTAGTTCTGATCATTGCCCTATATTGATTAGTAATACTGGGTTTGCTCCTCTCCCCACTGCCATCAAGCCATTCAGGTTTCAGGCAGCTTGGTTGAGACATGACAAATTTCACAAGTTTGTTAAAGAAAATTGGATTGATTCGGCCCCAATTATTCCGATCCATTCCTTAAATCTTTCGCCCAAAAAATTCAAAAATGGAACAAAGAGGAATTCTATAATATTTTCCGGAAAAAGTCGGAGTTGTGGGCTCGGTTAGAAGGCATCCAGAAACTATTGGCTCAAGGTCAGCAACCTCATTTGATCAAGCTTGAAAAGAAGTTGAGATGTGAAATGGAAGAGGTCCTAAATGATGAAGAGATGCTTTGGTTTCAGAAATCGAGGCTAGAGGCTATTGGTGATGGAGATCGTAACACCCGTTATTTCCACTTATCCACAATCATTCGCAGAAAGCGAAACAAAGTGGAGGGTCTTATGGATGAAAATGGAGAGTGGGTTACGGATGGTGACCAAGTGCGAGATATGGTGAGGCAGTTTTGGAGTCATCTCTTCTAAGAAGATCGAGACGAAAGCGTAGCTGTTGACCCGTTACTGCGCGACTATTTCCCTGACATACCAGGCGAGGATAGAGAGAAGTTAGCTCGACCTTTCAGTTCTTGTGAAGTGCTAGTGGCTCTAAAAGATATGCAGCCGTATAAGGCGCCTGGACCTGATGGCTTTCAGCCTATTTTCTACCAAAAATTCTGGGACCTTGTTAAACCAAACGTGACGACTCTGGTGGCGGATGTGCTTCAAGGACGTGATTTCCCAGCAGGTTTGAACGATGCATTTTTGGTCCTTATTCCAAAGACGGAGTCTCCTAGTCGACCCAATCAGTTTCAGCCCATTGGATTATGTAACATTGTTTATAAGTTGGTGACTAAAGTTATAGTCAATCGGCTCAAACCGATATTGCCTAAGCTTATCTCCCCAACCCAATGTAGTTTTGTTCCCAAGCGACAAATCACGGATAATGTTATTATTGTGCAAGAAATGCTTCACTCTATGCGTGGCAAGCAGGGGAAGAGAGGGTGCATGATGTGAAAATCGATTTTGAAAAGGCGTATGACCGGTTGAGGTGGTCTTTTATTAGGGACTCTTTAATGGAATTGCGGCTGCCACAATGTATGGTAGATGTTGTGATGCAGTGCATTGAATCTGCTCAGCTAAGTATATTATGGAATGGAGCCCCATTGGAAGCCTTTAAACCTTCGCGAGGAATCCGTCAGGGAGATCCATTATCCCCGTACCTCTATGTTATTTGCATGGAGAGATTAGCTCACATTATTGATAGAGAAGTGATATTGGGTGCGTGGAAACCGATTAGAGCAAGTAGGAATGGTCCGGGTATTTCCAACTTAGCATTTGCGGATGATCTGATATTGTTTGGAGAAGCTTCGGTTGACCAAGCAATCATTATGAAGCAATACCTTGCAAGTTTCTGTGCGGCCTCGGGAAGCAAAGTAAGCCAAGATAAGTCCAAGGTATATTTCTCTCCTAATACGGATATGAGAGTGCAGGAAGATGTTAGTAGGATTTTGGACATGGAAATTACCACAGACCTTGGTAAATATTTGGGTGTCCCTACTATTAATAGAAGGACCTCGAAGCGGGAATACCAATACCTCGTGGACAAAATAAATGGAAAACTGGCGGGTTGGAAGACTAAGACATTATCCATGGCAGGGAGGGCAACTTTAATTCAGTCGACTTTGAATACAATTCCTTATTATACGATGCAGTCCACGAAATTGCCTCGGTCCACTTGTGATGACATTGATAGAAAGAAAAAGAGTTTCTTATGGGGGGCGCTAGAAGGTGAAAGGAAAGTCCACTTGGTGGAGTGGGAGACGATTAATAAGTCAAAGTGTGAGGGTGGGCTGGGCATTAAATCTATGCGACAAGTGAATTCGGCGTTTCTAGCCAAACTAGGGTGGAGACTTTTGGCGGAACCTTCGTCCCTGTGGTCGCGCGTTCTTCGAGCTAAGTATTGTAATAACAGATGCGATATCGACATGTTCCAAGCGAGACAAAATGCGTCGAATGCGTGGCGTGGTATTATGAGTAATATCGATGTGGTACGCAAGGGAATCAATATGGCTGTTGGGAATGGTGCGAGGACTTTTTTCTGGCACCACAAATGGGCGACAAATAAACCTCTTCTTGAGTTGACAGTGGTGGAACCTCCATTACAGCTTCAAGATGCCACGGTTAGTGAATTCTGGGATCCGCAAGTGGGATGGTTGTTCGATAAATTTGCGAACTTCTTGCCGGCTGAAGTACTACAAAAAATCGCAGCTTTTGAGCTTATTGAGGATGAAGAGGCTGTGGATGAAATTTTCTGGAATGGTTCGCAATCTGGAGGATTTACTTTAGGTTCAGCCATGAAGTTGGTCCACTTGAATCCGGACGAAGAAGTGGCTGTGGATGGCGCTTGGAAGACAATTTGGCAGTTACCCGTTCCTCAAAGAATCAGATTCTTTATATGGCTTAGTTACGAGGACCGTATCATGTCGAATGGAAATAGGTTTCTTAGAAAACTCACGGACGACCCCAAATGTTTTGCTTGCGGGGAAGTTGAAGAAAGTACACTACACATCCTTCGAGACTGTCCAGTTGCAAGACTAGTTTGGCGGCAGTTAGGTGTTCTCACTGAAGCAAATCAATGGAGAAGGCAGTTAAAGGAGTGGTTAACTTTGAATCTTCAAGGTAAATTAATGGATAATGAGGAATCGTGGAGTAGAATGTTTTCAGTCACTTGTTGGTGGCTATGGAAGTGGCGAAATGATAGGAGCTTTCAATCTACCCCTCGAATACCCGTAGACCAAATCAGCTTTCTATTTGCTCGCGTGAGACAAATTGATCTAGCTATGAAGAGACATGCTGAGTCCCATAGCATTCAACGTCCAGGTAGGTGCGAAAGGTATATTAGGTGGTATCACCCCGGCGTGGGGTGGGTCAAGTTGAATACAGATGGAGCATCCAAAGGGAATCCGGGAGCTGCGGGGGCTGGTGGTTTGATTAGGGGACATAGAGGGGAATTATTTGAAGTATTTGCTCTGAATTGTGGGAGCTGCTCGTGCACGAGAGCGGAACTTTTAGCTGTTCTACGTGGGTTGATGGTGGCTTGGAGAGGTGGTCATCGAAAGGTCCAGGTGGAAGTGGATTCTGAAGTTGTGGTTCGTTTGCTCGATGGTGAACCTCCATCTAGCTCTCCTTATATTCATCTTATCCGAAAATGTTTGGCCTTGATTTCCCGTTCGGATTGGGAAGTTAAAATCATGCATTGTTTTCGTGAAGCGAATCGTGCTGCTGATTGGCTCGCGAATTTTGGGGTGAATTTGCAAGAGAAATTCGTCCTGCTAGAGGCGGTCCCGAAGGACCTTCATGCTGTTTTATTGGAGGATCTAGGAGGAGTAACGAGGCCGGGATGGATCCCATGCTTGAGGGAAGGTGATTTAGATGGACGCCCCCCTTAATGGGGTGTTAGTGTTTTGTTTGGTGTGTTTGTTTTTCTTTGTTGTGAACTGGTTTTTGGTTGTGCTTTTGTTGCTTTCGTTTTTGTTGTCGTTTCTAGTTTGTAGTATTTTACTTCTTTAGCCTTGTGCTGTATGGGGTTTCCCCTCTTATTTCACCAAAAAAAAAAAAGGATTTTATGATCCTACAATATAGTTTTCAAATCTTTTTTAGTATTTGTTAAAGCCATAATCAAGCCTAGAATAAAATTGTCTATAATACATTAACATAAAGCTTACCTGTTATTCTACAATTTAAATATATTTAATTTTTAATAGGTTGTCGTACACCTGTTAAATATAATTCTTAACAAACCTTCTAATAATGTAGTAGGGTAGGTGGGATCGAATCCACAAATAGATGGCTTCTTTAATCTAGCTTATAAAGTATAGGAAAACTAAAAAAGATCAGAAATATGAAAGTTAAAGTTCTAAACTAATAAAATACGAAAATCAAACTAAAAAGATCTAGGGCAATGGTTCACCATATTCACATTTCGAAATCTATCGAAATATCATCAATAGTTCAATGAATCATATATGTAGAGCACATGTTAATCTACGGTCGAGTCTTAACACTCTCAATTCAACATATGTATTATGATCGCTAACATAATTAGATTTGCTAATTGCTGACAAGCCTCTAAAAGTCGATCTCTCAATTTCAACTCTTATTAGCAAGATTTAATCAAACAACTGATTAGGTTGCAAGATTAATAATAAAACACTAATCAACTAGAGATATCAATGAGTATTGAAACCATCAATAACATCAATCAACATTCGTAGCATATAAACATGGATTCTCAGACCCTAGAAAAAAAGCTACTCAATCATGAGATAAATAATAAAATCTAGTTCTACAAAAGAAAACATAAGTAAAGAAATCAATGAAAGAAACTAATAACACCTGTTATCATATATTTTTTTAAAGGCAAGATGAATATCCCTTGCGCAATTGTGTGTGGGCCGGGGTTTCAATAAGAAGAGAAGTATTGTGTGTGTTGGGGGGGGGGGGAGGGGGAATTGAGGATTCCATTTTGTAAGGGACAAGAATCGAGACCTTATTACAAGGGTGAAAATAGGGTCTTCACCCAAAATAGGTCAATCTTGATTCTTATATCATAAATAAGTAATTATTTAATTTGTCTTATTATTATGATATAATAATATTACATACAAAAAATTATTCTCCCAAATATTGATTATAATGGAGGTTGTATAATTATACACACAATTATTTGCACCAAAAACAAAATAGTAATACTACATGCATGTAATAGACAATAGGCAAACTATTTAATTTTAATTTCAAGTTTTATCGATGAATACTTATTTAATTAGTTTTTATTATTCTAATAAAATAGGATTACGTACAAACAGATTATCCTCCAAAATATTGATCATAATGAAATTGGTATAACAATTCGACTTGTGTGAATCTGGTTCACAGTAAAATTAGTGTGCACCAACTCACACACGTGAATCTGGACACATAGTACTATAATACACAGAAATCCAGTATATCACAAACAGATATGCTATATAAGAGAGAAATACACTATAACACAAAGAAACACTATCACAAAGAAACACTATAGCTCTTACCATAAAAACACTATAGCACAGAGAAACACATTATACCACATACAAACATACTATATCGAAACTGATAATATTATCCCAATCTTCTATAACAGGTCCAATTGTAAATCAACCATAATACACAGAAACACACTATATCACAAATAGATACACTATATCAGAAAGAAATACACTACATTACAAAGAAACACTATCACAAATAAACATACTATAGCACAAGAAACACATTATAGTACACACAAACTCACTATATCAAAACTGACAATATAATCCTAATCTTCTATAACATGTTCAATTGTACAATCAACTATATTACAAAAATTAAAAAACATAGTAAGAACTTGAAAAGAGAGAAAATGAAGCAGTTATGAGAGAGAAACTAAAAAGGCAAGGAAATATGAGAAGAGAAACAGACAATAGTAGAAGTTGTAATCATTGAAACGTACATAATATCTATTGGGTGCACAATAAATATCGTGCACATGGTTCATACGAGTTTTTATGATTGGTATTATTGTTACATTGTGATGGAGAATAACTTAGTACACTTAACATTCCACGCATAAATAATTGCAATTATTGTATGTGTGATTTTTCTAAACATCATCCGATTGTAGTCATTTGACGTACAACTATTTATTTATTACGTATTTACGTTTGTACAAACTATAGTGATATAGAAATAAAAAAAGCGGACTGTTAAGATTTGAAGACTTAATTTATAGAGGAAAAATCAGATCACGCACAATCTTCTTTTCTTCTAGCAAGTAATAAAGTGTATGTGGCCAGGGTTTTTATGCAATGAAGGGGGAAGGACTGAACTGACTGGAAGTATGTTAAAAAGGCTTACAAGTTGCTTGAACCCATTACATTGCTTGTGATATTTTGTAAATAGCCGACTGCACATATTTCACTTCCTTCTCGTGAAGAGAGATTTTGCTTTTCAAATTTGGATCAAACTTTAGAAACAAAAACCACCCATTTGATATTCATTGCAATTAGAAACTAGCTGCTCTTTTAATTATAGGCTAGGGCCTCAGGCCTCTGCCCTCCGATCACCCAAGAGTAAGACTACTCTAGAGTTAAGTCAGTTAAGTAGGAGTGTAAATGAAAGGAGAGAACTTGCGAGCTATTCGAGATCGTCTAGCTCAAAACTCGGTCAAAGCTCGACTCCAGTTAGCTCAAATCGAACTCGAGCTGAACTTAAACTCGAGAGGTTGGCGAGGAAAGTCAAGCAACTAGATACTCGACCGAAAAACTCGTGAGAACCTCAAATATCCAATTATCTATAACAAAATACCTAAATTTGGCAAATTGTCTACCTTATGGTTGCTTATAAGTTATAATCCAAGACACTTGCAAGCTACTTTAGATATCTACTCGGTTAAAACGCGACTTGGTCAAAAGTCGACTCGGTCAAATAGGCTCGAGTAAGCTCAAATCAACTCGAGTTTGATTCGAAATTCTAATGAGTCGAGTCGAGCTAGCCCAAACTCGAATTCAACTCGTATCATTTGCACCCCTATACTTATGTGAGCTAGTAACTGAAATTATTAATGATTAGTTGAAATTCGTTTTGCATGATTGAAACTGATTAGAGGAAATTCGTATTGAAATTGATTAAAATGGTCTCTACTGTTTTCCTATTATATAGTTACTTACCAAAATTTGATTTTTGTTATTTGAAACTCATTAGTGATACAAATTTATTTTAATCATTGAATGAAAAAATTATAACGGTTTTTTCACCAAACACCTCTGACAAAAAAATTTATTCACCAAATACCCCAATTTTTTTCAAAATTCACCATATACCTCTGACTTTTTAAAAAATTCACCAAATACCCCAAATATTTAAAAAAATTACCCAAAATACCCTTTTGACTAACGAATGTTAGTACTCCGTTAACTAATTAACCATAAAAAACCCTAAATAAACCTAAGTCAACCTAACTAAACCCTAAACTCTCTTTAACCCGACCCCAACCCCCAAACCTTAGACCCACCATCCCCACCATGCAACCCCAGCCCACCCCTCCCCTCTCCCTCTCCGGCAACCCCTCTCCCATCGCCTCCCTCGCGCCTCCCCTCCATCTCCTTCTCTCGCGACTCCCCTTCCCCGTCCCTCGCGCCTCCCCTCCCCCTCCCTCACTCTCGCTGGCGAAAATGGAACGCAGGGAATTTGAAGCTTCTTTTCGAACGGTCTTTTCGAATTTCGAAATTCCTGGAATCTGATTTGCATTTTTCACCCAGATTCCGGCGAAAATGGAACGCTTGGAATTTTGAGCTTCTTTTCGCCGGCGAGAGTGAGGGGCGGGAGGGGGGGGGAGGCGCGAGGGAAGGAGAGGGAGGGGAGGTGCGAGGGAGGTGAGGGGAGAGGGGCTGCCGGCGGCGGGAAACGGGGTCTGCGGGGGTTGCCGGGGAGGGAGAGGGGAGGGAGTGGGGCTGGGGTTGGGGGTGAGGCTGGTGGGTCTAGGGTTTACGGGGTAGGGTTGGGGGGTTGGGGTTGGGTTAAGGAGAGTTTAGGGTTTGATTAGGTTGACTTAGGGCTAATTAGGTTGATTTATGGCAAACTTGTAAATAGACGCTAACGGAGCACTAACGTCCGTTAATAGGAAGGGTATCTGGTGAATTTTTTTTTTGAAGCAAGGGTCTATGGTGAATTCTGAAAAAAGTTGGGGTATTTGGTGAATTAATTTTTTTTGTCAGGGGTATTTGGTGAAAAAACCGAAAATATAATTATATTATTGAAGTGAATTAATACAACGGAAGAACGACTTTTTACTCATATATACCCGGGGGACGATCTACTAAGTAACAAGGGGTAGCATATGCTACCCCTAATTTTTTTTTTTTAAAAAAAAAAACTTACTGGAAGAAAAAAAAACGAAATAAGAAACAAATATACATAAAATCTAGCGATGTATTACTGCTGAAATCTGCTTGGTGTAGTGGTCAACTCTTTTTTTCTCAGTTTTCGAAGACACGGAGGTCTCAGGTTCGACTACCTGTGCGTGTAACATTTTGTCGTTTGTTACTTTTTGTTCATTTTCTTTTCTTTTCCTTTTTTTTTCCTTTTTCTTTAACTTCCCCTATGCATTGTAAGAGAATCTTCTTGGATTTTCTTTTATAAAGTACTCCCTCTGTATTTTTGTTATCTTTCTCACTTAGAATCTTGACACTATTCACAATTAGAGAAAATCTTTTATATTTTTCTCAATATATAAGAAAAAATATAGTCATGTGGGGGTCTTGGCTTGTTTGATTCGTCTCAATGAGTACTTTATTAATATACAATTATTATAATTTTTACTAATATGTGATGAAAAATATTTAATGTAGAATAAGTGCATTGACAAACGTGCAAAGTCAAAGCAGGAAAGATAAAAAAATACAAAGGGAGTATACATGTATTTTCCCATTTTCTACACTATATTTTGAATATTTTTTTTCCTTTTGAAAATGTAGCTTTGATTTTTTTTTTAAATTATTCTATATTGTATCCCTCTATTGAATCAACTTAAATCTTTCATTAGTTTCTTAATTTTAGTTCTTCAGACTTATACATTATAAGGGAGAGAAAATTCTTCGGCTTTAAAACGGTTGGATACGATAGAGTAGTAGGGTATGTAGAGATTTTATGGGAAGAACTCTCACAATGTAAGTATAAAGAATATAGTATTATGAACCACATAATAATAATATAGTTTCATATTTTTAAAAGGATTATAAGTGTAATTTATCGTGAATTATATTCTAGTATTATAACAGTTATTTAGTTAGTTATCTTGTGCTACCTTTGTTTGAAAATCCTCGCTCCGCCACTTTATATACATGGCCTGAATATAGCAAGCCACTAAATATTGGTTACATCAACTTGGTACAAGGCAATATTTGTTTCGCTTACTTTTTGTTTCTTGAGATACCACAAAAATTCCATTACCTTAAACACTTAGAAGAAAGAAACAAAATGTCACTTCCTCTTTTGAGTTGTGACAATCCAATTCGAATTATAAGTTTCTATCAGATTGCATTATAAGTTTGTTACTACTTCTATTCCAATATAAACTCTTCATTAAGACTTTCAGCTCCACAGGCCACATTCATGTTTGATCATAAGTTATAATTTGACTCATTGAATTAAGTTTTTAGCATGTGATTGCTTAGATGGTTCGAGCTTTATATAGAACATATGAGTCCTTTGCTTCACATTTTTGTTATTATATAGGAATTGTCCAAGTTCCATATCGCTCCATTAAACTGTCCAAAAACCGTCATGGTCAAACTGCCAAGGTGTCTTGCTCATACTAGGAAGACAATCTTCATGATACCGGCATTATAGGGCATACCGGTCCCTATCATGCGCCTTGTCGATATTCTACGTATGGGCCATCATTAATGAGCATAGGCCTGATCCCTTTGTATCTTAGAAGGTCTGTGGGTCTAAAAATAAGTATTAAGGAGAAGATATATTCTAATCTAGCTAATAGGAGGAAATGTCCTATCTTTTTTAGAGCACTCTCACCCATTATAAGTACCTCATGATCTAAGCCATTATGGAACGTTCACAATCTTTAGCATAAATTATTGAGAGCTAAGACTTTTACGGTACTGACTTAGGCATCAGAGGGACGTTACTCGAATCAATCGCCGAGTTAGTTTATGTGTTTTGTATTGCATGTTCCAAACCTGCATACTAAAATGAAGATACCGATTGACCCCGTAACAATATTTTAATACAGAAACAGTCTTGACGAAAATTACAATGGCATATTTGATGGAATTAGATGATGGAAGTATTTTTTTTCCTCTTTGCTAAATTTGAGGCATATCTATCCTTGAGGCTAATGGAACCGGCTCTAATCCACTATAGTACCTAAAACCTAGTATATACTAGAGGTGACCATGGACCGAGCCGAGCTGCGCCTAAAAAAATTGCTCATTGGTCGGGCTGGACAAGGCCAAAATTCGGGTCAAAATTTTGTGCCCAAAGCTTGCTATTTCGGGCCAAATGAGTGGGCTTTTCGGGCCAAAATCGGGCCGGGTCAAAACATATACTAAAAAGTCATTTTTGCCTTGCCCAAAGTAAAAAAAAATCGGGATTGAACCGGGTCCAACCGCGGGCCGAAAAATTCTGCCCAAAAGACGCCCAAAAAGCAGGCAGGATCGGGCCAAAATGATTAGCTCTAGTATATACTAATGTAAAAGCCACTATTATTGGATTTTCCTCCCAAACCTATCAAGATTCCTTGTAATTCACAAAAGCTTTATATAAAAGCATTTAATAGGTAGAACTATTTGTATACATTCTTGTATCAAATCTGATAAATGACAACATTAAAAAAGCTTTTTTTATAGTACCTTAATTTAAACGGATTTTTCACCATATATCCCGATAAATTTTTTTATTCACCATATATCATTAATATTTTCAAAATTTACCTTATACCCCTCAATCTCTTGATAATTCGCCATTTGCCCTTAATGATTAACGATATCAATTTTTTATCATTAACCTTTGATTCCATTACTAAACCTTATTCAATTCCTATTTCACTCATTTACCCTAGAGATTAGCATTGAAACAATACATCAGTCCAAAAAGGGAAGAAAAGAGTTATGGAGGAAAAGAGCTAAAAGGGATCATTTGTGGTGTTTCAATGGTGTTCACTTAAACTAAAGACTCAAATAGGAATTAATTAGGATTTGGTAACGGAATTAGGGGTCAATGATCAAAAAAGTTGATAATCGTTAATCATTAAGGGCATATGGTGAATTATTAAGAAATTAAGAGGTATACGGTGAATTTTGAAAACATCGAGGGTAAAAAAAATGTATCGGGATATATGGTGAAAAATCCGTAATTTAAATTTCTTTTGTTTTAGAAAATAAATGCCCACTTGGAAATTGGAGAGTCTTGCCCACAAGTTATTTTCACTTAATGAAAGGATCGTCTTACATATTAATTAAAGAGTGCGTCTTGGGGGGTAACATGTTATGATGTTATATCATAACTTATTGTGTGACATGCATAATGACATACACTTCAACAAGAATGATATGGACTATACAAAATAATGACTTTAATCTCATATCATTTTGTTATTTATTTCATGTCATTTGACTTTCTTTTACAAAAGAAGCGGTGGTTTACAAGTTATTAAACCATAAAATATGACATAACAATTACACCTAAAAATTTGTGTTAATTAAAGTACCCAGCATTGTTGGGATATTAATTAGTTTTATCATGTATACCTACCCTCAAAGACAACACTGTTTTTTCATGTGAAAAGTTCCAACATAGCACACACACGAGCAAATAATAATCAATAAAACAATAGATGCACCTGCATGTATTATTATTTTTATTTTGTTTTGACAAAAGAAGAAATTAGTCTTAAAAAACAATCGAAGACATAGACACATAACACCGGGTTATTTCATGCGCATGCTGCACCTGAGCTCTATCCACTTTAGTAGTCATGCACCAATCAAACTTATTGGCCCATTCTTGCACAGTCTATTTCAAATGGAAGAATTTTGTTTTCGAGCTCTGTAACATAGAAACTAAGTTAGTAGCATATGTCCCCTCAAAAAAAAAAAAAAAAAATACTCCCTCCGTCCCATAATATAGTGCCTATTTCATTTTTGATGGGTCAAACTTTAAAATCTTGGACCAAATATTCTCATTTGTATATATAAAAAAACATATTCATGTGGGATCTTGTTAGATTCGTCTCAATGTGTAGTTTAATAATATCAACTTTTTATATTTTTTATTAATACGGAATTGAAGATATTAAAGGTCAAAGTTACGTCTTGAAGACCGTGTAAAAAAGAAACAAGCACTATATGATGGGACGGATGGAGTAGTAGCATATGTGAAGATCGCAATCTTTGAAAAATTTCTTTGAAAAGCCCATTTTAATTCATGTAGACAAGCTAGAGCTTCAAGATGAAGTGCATCCTTAGCCATACCAACATGGAATTCATTTGATTGTGGGGGGTTTCATAACCCAAGCCATACTGTTGTGGTTGACCAAAACTATTCCTTCCCAAATTCGCAGTCTTCCCTTTCAGGAGGATTATAAAACCTTAAATTTAGAGAAACCATACAAGTAGAAATGTCCCGATGGTATATGAAGCGCATGAATTTTCTGCACCATCCTGAAACTTTGAGGAAAAGATTTTATTTTTATAAGATAATAAAAATCCTTTTCGGTTTTTAGGAAATTATTTTTAAAGATAAAATTTTGGTGAAAGGGTTTTAATTCAGTTATATTAATTAATATACTTCCCCTTAAAAAAAAATACTTTTTAATTAAATTAGATTTTTTATTTATTGTTTAAGTGGTTGCTAAAATGAAGGAAGCAGTCATATTTCCATCTCCCACGTTTAACAAAGATCATGGGTGTAAAAAAAAAAGGAACGTATTCATCTAGTTGAGGAACATCATGGGATAATGTTTTTACCACTAACTCATGTTTTAATCCCATGTTCTAAGTAATCGCTGCTAAATACTAATGTCTAATTAAGTTTCAATTTGTGTTTGACCAAGTAATTTAGTGAGTTTAACTAAGTAAAGTGTTAGTGCCTTCATTCTCTCATAAAATTCATTTGTTCTTTGTCTTCTCACCTTATTCCACCAAGCTATTATTGATCATTATAATTTTGGTTTTGGGGTAAGGGGACCTTGATTGAAGTTCTGTAAGAGAGAAGCTTTAAGTGAAGCGAGTTAAAGTGAGAAAATTTCAAGTGAAGTTCAGAGGAACAATTGTTAAGGGAATAATTGTTCAAGAACTTGAGTTTAGGAACTCAAGGTGTGACTTGTGAGTAGAATTAGGTTGTAACGAAATTGTTTGGCCTAATTAGTGAAAGTGTTGAGTTTAAAATCCCTAGTGGTCGATGTTGTTTTTTCTTGTTGGGCTCAAGAAGTTTTTCTCGTAAAAATCTCTTGTGTTCCTTTAACTTGTTTCTTTGTTGAACTATTACAATTTCGCAAAAAGTTACGGTTATTTCTACAAGTACATTCACCACATCTCTTGTATTTTTCCTAGTGAAATAAAAATTATGATTTCGAGTCTTGCATTGTAATGAGGACTTTAACCAAGTAGAACTTTATGAGGACAAACAACAACATCCCTCTCTTATTATGGAACATATCGATCGAGCATATATGACAGGGGAAGGGGGTTTGGGGAGCAGAGGAGGGGATGGCTGGAGCAGGAGAGGGGTTTTGGGGACATGGGATGGATGGTGGGGGAGGGGACGAGGGAGAGGGTGGCAAGGAGCGAGGTAAAGGATTTTGGGGAACGTGTGGAAGGGGGGATTGGTGAGAATTAGGGGAGGTGGGTGAGGGGGGTAGAGGGGTGGAAATGAAGGGGATTGGGTAGCAGGGGAGAGAAGGAGGAGGGAGCAGTGAAGGAAAGGAAGGGGATTATTAATACCTATTGCTGTCTCCTTAATTGTTGCGCACCCAAAACCGCAGTAATAGGGCACTTTTTAACCGTAGCAAATAAGATTTATTCTACTAGTGAGGAAAGTTTACCTGCTAAAGCAGGTTTACTACCTTATGGGATTGATATTGTAAAATACCTTATAAAGTTGGGACTGAACAATAAAAAATCATAACTAAAACTATTTTTATCAGGACGTTCATAATTGAGACTAATTAAATCACTTTTTCATATAAAACTATCTCTATCAAATTAGAACTATAAGATTAGATAATCACTATTATTTTCAATATTAACTCTTCATTAAGACTGTCAGCAGTATTCTCCCAAACGTTTAGTGAAGTTCTAATTTGACCCTTTTGAACAAGATTTTGTCAAGAAATTTGCCAGATGGCTGATGCTTTAGTAGAGTTCTTAATTGATTCGCATGTTTGTCATGACAAAAATAAAATGCCAAGCTTAAGTGTCTTACCCTAACCACTAATCACTATATATTTCTTTGATATATGGCTAATATGCTTTAACCAAAATTTGAGGTATGTTTACCATTCAGTCTAATGAAACCCTTGAAATACCTATCGAATCTGTTACGCACCCGGGTTTTGTTATTTATCAATGCAACATCGTTCATAGGCTCATTCTCCAATTGAGCTGATGAAAAAATAATAATCAAGAAAATATTAAGTATACTTGGATGTGTAATAATATAATTAATGTTCTGCCGATCACCTAACTAAGATTATGAAAATTCGACTAATTATCCCAATATGATAGAATTTCAAATCTAAGAACCTTCATATTCCCCTAAGGTTTATAGATGCAAACCATTTCAACCATGCTAATTTCACGAACGAGAAACGAAAAATAACATCTATTTAAGAAAAATTCTATCAAATTATGTTAGCAGATGCCAAAAAAGAACTTGTGGCAAAACTTCGTGCACATAACATGTTAGCAACCTAAAAGAAACTCAATCATGCTTTGTGAAGTAGTATTTTCTCATTTAGTGGTTGTTTGGTCGAACATAAGAAGTTATATTTTCAAATAAAATATTTCTCTTATGTATCTATCTCTATTATATAAGCCAAGAGGGAAGCTATGGTGTCCCTCTTTGAAAAGACTTTTTAACCTTCATTCAATAAATATACTTACCTATTAAGATTTTGAGATTTTCCTCAATCATAGCCCTTCCTAATTTAACATATGTATATCAAAAGAAGTTTAAAGTAGCTAAAATAAACTTTCATAAAAATATGTGTAGTGATGAAAGAAAAAGTTTATGATTGAAGAACAAATTAACATAACTAAAGCAGTTTCTAAATCAATTACAAAACCAAAGAAAATTTTAATTTTGCCTGAACTTTGAAATGCAATAACAATAACAACATCCGTAACAAGTAATAGAAATACCAAGAAAACAACTTCTTCATCAAGTAATTTTTGTATTTTGTATTTACACTACATGATATTTGATTAGAACTGATGATGATGGTAAATTACATTTAGATGAAATTAAATAATAATCGCCAAAATAATCCACGCACGCATCGCGTGCAAAGAAGGCTAGTACAAATATATTAAAAGGCGTGCATAAACAAGAAACCGTGCCACGTGGCGCTCTCCCTAGGGAGTTTTAGTTTATGTAATTCATGTACAATAAAAAATTTAGAAATCGCATAGTATATGGTTTGATCTTTAGACCTCAAGTACATATACTAAAGTCTTAACCACTAGGCTAAGTTGTATTTAGTATGATTATGATAAAGTATTATATTAATAAATGATTTTTTTCTTACCCGGGGCAAAGCCCGGGCCTAATAACTAGTTTGTATTTCCAAAGATGTGTAAAATTTTATTTACATGATTATAAGAAGTAAAATTTTCATGGAAAATTACAATTACATTGACCTATAAAACCTTATAATTTCCTCCATTTCGTAGGAAGTAAATATTCGTCCTACAAAGTGCAACATCCTATACTTCATATTGTTTACCAACAATTCCATAATTTCTACTTTTCATGTTTGTCATTGTCAGCTAAACAATTTCATTACTCCTATACCGCTTTCAGAATAAGCAACCACAAAAAACAGAAAAAAATAAAAAGAAGAAAGAGAATCAAAATGTAACACTTTTCTGGATTGAAGCTGAATTTAACCACATACAGCTAATCAAAGATGAGCCAGCCTCAAGAAACACGAGATTATGCTGTCCAAGTGCTTTAAAATTATATGCAATACATGTGATCCCCTTTGTTTAAACTTTAAGCATGAAACCGATTTTCTCCAGAGATTTTGAGTTAATAAGTAGAAAACAGAGAAACAAACATCCAAAGAAATACATCAAGAAGCTAACTGAATCATCATTATTCATTAATCACCGACCTCAAATCTAAATTACAGTAAGATCTCTAATCAAAAGTCAAAATCTGTCCTTAAGTTCTTAGGAAAAAAAAAGAGAAATGAAGTCAATATCTAACGGTGTAACATGGACCCTGTGAAATTTCCTAGAGGTTAGACTTGCTGCTAGTCCCAAAGTTATAATTATATTGTCTATCATAAGTATTAGAGTAACATTGTATGTAAAAGGATAGTAAACTAGTCGTAAGCCTGTATAATTATAAGCTTATCATGGAGGTACATAGCTAGTTTAACTAAAACACTTACCATATCACAGCACAATAACCGTATCAATTTCAACACCATTGTCTTCAAGATAGCATTAGTAGTATCAAACAGTCAATAATTGAGTTTGTTTGGTATGTTGGTCTGAAACTACTCAATATTGTCACGAACAAACGAATACAGACAACGTCAAGAGCCTTAATTCCAATAGGATTGGAGTAAGCTTGCATGAAAGAATAAGACCTTTAGATGAAGAAACCATTCAAGATCACTCCACTTCTTAAATCCAAGTGCACTGAACAGCATATGCACCTTATGTGCTGGTGTGTGTAATGCACAAACTGATCTCACAGACTCACATGCAGGCCAGCGAGCCGGGAGGTATCATTCGGGTTGGGGACTACTATGTGCAGCCGGAAGCATACGATAATTTGCCAGATCAATTGGCAAAGGGAACTTAGAAATAAGTTCATATAATGAAGTCACTGCCACAGACTGGATTAACGGAGATTTGAGAATATTAAAATTCAAGATACCTCAGATACTTTATACTATGTTATTTCTCAGAGAGGCCTGAAAATCCAAGTATATTAACATCCAAAATTCTTATCAACGTGCAATAAAGATTATAAATGCAAACGGGTATTAGAAGATACAGTCTACATACAACCTATACAGCTAATGCAATTATCCTTTGCTTGCTCCTAAATCCAAAGTTCTATGGAGTTGTTTGGAGTAATCAGAAAAGAGAGAATTATTTGGTTCAACTTCTTTATTCCCTTCCTTCGGTTTTGTTGAGTTGGTTCATCCCTAATCCTTCAGTCCTGATGTCCCACATGAACAAAACTATTTCCACCACCCATTGTCCAGGACCACCACTGAAAGTCACCTCCATCACCATTGCCCCCCGTCAATCAGCCGTTCGTCACCTTCATTATCGTTGCTCCCAAAGGCCCCACCATTTCCATCACCCACCAGATTATAAACAGTTCAACACGAACATTGCTCACATAAATGACGACCATAATACCCAGAATCACCACCTGCTCATTTGACCACCACAGATAAGTCATACGGTCAACGGCTCAAGTCTCCCCACATAACCTATTGGCCAAGATTTTTACTAATAATTATCCTTTACTTGCTGCTAAATCAAGAGTTCTAAATGGAATGAGATGTGAAGAGAAAAGGGTGCATGATGTTGGTGTTCATCTAAATTAAGCATGATGCACATATTTTTTTATTACACACTTAATGTCATTTACAGAACACAATATTTGAAAAGAATCACATATTAGTATATACTTATATCATAACATCCACGATATTAACTTTCATGAAAATTTCGAGCAGAAAGCGAACCAGGCACTGAGAAGAGTGACTTGAAAAACAGAATAGAATAAGAAGTCAGAACTAAAAGTGAACGGCAAAAGGGGCTAGAAACAAGCCTTATACTTTCTGTCATCTCTGCTGGTTAGTGAAGTAGAGTAGTTTACTTTAAACTGTCCTTCACCTTACAAGTTTAAAGTAGCTTAAGCATGAGCTATTAATCTTATAGAAAGTCCCGCAGGATCTTAAATAATGGTCCATCACCAGTACCAACCCCGGAGACGAAGAAAGTCATTCTAGAACTCAATCTCACTCGACTGTATCTTATTACAAGTAAAACAACTCATTCACAGTGAGCACTGTAAGGTTGAGGAAGCTGAAGTCTATAGCCATTCTTACCTATACAGTATACATTTTCAGATATACATATTTACTGTCACAATTTTTCAAGTGAATATTCTTAGAAGAGCTTGGCTTTCCCACCTAGTAAACTACTTGAACCATAATTGTCCCAAACCTACACAAAAACACATAAGACATTTTTAACCTATGACTGGAAAACAGGTGCAAAGTGCACTCGCCTCTGAGTGAAATGACCTTGTAATCAGAATTATCATCATTTTGCCATAGGTAAAAAAAAAAAAAGAGAGAGAATCACACGTCCCGGAACAAGATCATTCAACACATGAAACTTGGAAGGATTGTTTCCTTTAAAAAAAAAGCCACATGAAAATATTGTATAGCCCATCCACAAGCAGGAACCTGCAATTCTCCGTGGGTTGTTACACAAGTCAGTCTTTATAACTACATTATCAATGCAATAGGCAGTGGAGTCAGGTCAGCTCACCAATGTATTTGATCTAAGAAGTGGAGGTTTGGTTTACCCGTTTGTCTTTTCTTTATCTAATTTGGAGATAATTGAAGGTCTTGAGAGACTCATGGATATCTTCAAAGAGAGGGTAACGCAGAAAATTTCTGCTGTACTTCAACACTAAAATATGGTCTTAAGAAACCAGCATGCTCCAAAATTTCTACACAAAGTATAAAGCACTAGGCAACAGTACCCGAACAATAATTAATCTACTTCCTCTTTGAACAACAGCACCGAAAAAATTACAGTAAGCAAAGTTCTGTTCCTGCTTCACATAGCAAAACCTCTAATGACGATTACACATTTGGGAAAAAAAACAAAGGTTAACACACCAGCATCCATAAGATTACTAGGTTGCCAAAGTCAAATAGTAACAACTAGTGCCATATCCCAAATACATCATACATAAGTGCTATAGGTATATAGAGCTGGAGTCCATCCTCTTACTCCTCATTCTTATGTAAACTAGTGACTAACTGACTATTGCATAAGTTTAGATTAATATGTAATGAGCCCTCTAACAAGTTTAAACCTTTCCAAGTAGAAATCAGACTTATAGGAAATCCTTATCTAAGTTTCCTCCTCTTATGAGCTTCCAAACATAGATTAACAGCAAGCAAAAAAATAACAGAAGGCTGAAGATTCTAAATAGCAAATTAAGGCCTTGTTTGGTTGACAATACAAATCATGGGAAGTGCAAATTCCTAGAAAGTAGAAGTATATGAAGTTTGGTTGGCAAAACCATGGGAATTTGCACTTCCTAGGAAGTTCTACTTCCTCCAAAATGGAGGAAGTTACTTACTTAGGTCCCCTTAGGTAAGTAGAGCTTCCCATAGGAAGTTCTACTTCCCATTATCAACCAAACACAATTCTACACTTCCTAAGAATTTCAAATACATGGAAAAAATAACTTCCTAGGAAGTATGACTTCCTATGTACAACCAAACAAGGCCTAAGACGCATTTGAACAGCCATGTAGTTATCTGTGATATAAACCAGAGGAGCAATGGCACCATGCATATTTATAGCAGATGAAGAGAGGTAAAATAGACAAACACGAGAACAAGATATTACGTGTATTTCATAAAACCATAGGGGGAAACACAAGTTATCAGATACAGATGTTGGAGTACAAGAGATACTCGTACCCAAGGATTAATATACATTGAAACTCGTTACTCAAAGCTGTAGTTCCTACTTATAAGCCAATACCCGAATCACCAAGGAGGGTTAGAACCGTCTCTCACAGAAGGTGATCTGGAACCAATGGTTCCATCTCCTGCAAGCCTTGACGTGCTCCTTCCTGATTTTGGAGTACCCAAGCCAGGACTCTTGCCTCGATAACTAGCACGCAGAGATTCATCAACAGAAGACGATGATTTTGCCATAGCATTCCTCACGAACTTCTGCGCAGCAGGAGAAAGATTCCTTACAACGGGACTGGCACTTCCACTCCTCATCGGCGAAGGCAATGGTGGTTTCTGATAAATCCTTGACCTTTCCTTTAGCTTACGAGCAGCCTCCCGGGACAAAGAATGAGCCTTTACATCCCGCGAAGGTGGGAATGGAATCTTGAAACGCGACCCATCACCACTGCCTCCAATATCAAGTGGCGTATCCTCAGGCTCCAATCTCAAAGGTGTCCCTTCAATTTCACCCCAAGTGATAAACGGCGATCCATCCACACCTGGAGCAGGTGAAGGGGTCTTCACAAAGCTGTAACCATTATCTGCCTTCTTCTCAGACTCCACATAAAACAGATTCGGAGACTTTCTCAAATCCTCCAGATCATACTTCTTCGTCTTATCTCTATTCCTATCAGACATAACCGGCGTGCCACCTGCCACAGTGGTATACAAAACCTCAACCTCATCCTCATCTTTCGGTCCAGAATCCAACATTTTCCCATGAAATCGAGTATTATACCGATCAACCTCCTTCGTCAAACCCTTCAACCTCTCGGCCATCTCCTCCTCCGTCAACGGGGCTTCCCCCCTATCAGCAGGATGATACATTAGCAAATTCTTAGCACAATAATTCCAACCCTCCAATGTACTCGGCGGCTGATCCGACGTACCATACCCATCCGTAATCCTATCCCTCTTAACATCCTCAATCCCCTTAACCTCCTCCTCTGTTTTCTCCCCTTCCAACAAATACCCGTATCTCTCTTTCCTTTTCCTATTAACTTTCTCCATAATCTTATTAAAACTATCATTATCTTCACTAGTATACCTCCTAAAAAACTTATCCAAACTCAAATTCTCATCAACCCCAGAAGAATTCTCCCCATCAACCCTAACCCCCAAATTCCCGTCAATCACAGAAGGAGTTTGTTCAAATTCAAAGGGTGTCACAGAATTTCTGAAAAAAGTCGACCCAGGAGTTCGAATTTTACCTTGATCAGGATTCGAACCGCGCCGACGCTCTAGAATCTTCAACTGCGCATCACGAATTTGAACTGGGTCGCGAGTTTTGACGGCTTCGAGCCAATCGAGACGATCTCGAAGCTTCGGAATGTCAGGAAAAAAGTCGCGCTCGATGATTTTCTCGATTGCTGCGACATAACTGTCTTCATCGAGCACTGTGGGAGATTTATTTGGAGGTTTTTGTTGGGAGGAAGAAGAGGGAGGATCGATGGATGATAGAGAAGGAGATGGGGATGAGAGATGGCGTGGGGAGTGGCCTGGAGATAGAAGCATTGTGATTGCTGAATTGAAATTCTGCGGAAAATTAGGGTTAGGGTTTTATCAGAAAGGATTAGATTTGGGGGAAAAGAGAGATTTGGAGAAGATGGAAGAGAGATTTGTAGTTGTTTGATACGGCGGCTGATTTGAGGCCGTGACAGAATATGTTTGTGGTGTTATGGTTAAAAACTGAAAATTGGGAGTGCTAAAACCGCGTCTGGAATTTTAAGATAATAACTGAAAGAAGAAATTGATAACAATGGTTGCAACTTGCAAGTCTTGCAAATTTGCAGTTCAACTCCTATAGGGGTTTGGAAAGGGGGTCGGGTATAAGGCATAGGTGACTATGTATACACGTGTCACGTGGCATCAATAAGATTTGAACTCATCATCTTTTGCTATTATGTACGATACAATTACCATCTCAACCAATTTTTAATTACATTTTAAGTATCTACATTATTATATTTCTACCTTTTAGAGTTTTCCTTAATATATTTTAATGGGAATGGAAAAAAAATGCATATCAATATTGAAAAACAATAACAATCCGGGGAAACGTCTGCGCCTAAATACTAGTTTGTTTCATTTGATCTTGCACATTGTTTTAAAATCTTCTAGCGTACCTCATTTAGATATATTTCTTCCGTTTCAAAATATAAGGCACGCACGATGTTCGAGGTCGAACTTTGACCGTTAATTAATTTCAATTTATATTGATAGAAAATTTTAAAATAATGTTATTATAGTATTTTTCAAGACGAATCCAACGATAATTTTATTTGTCGTATTTAAGAGATATTTATGATCAAATCAAATTTTCGTAAAGCGTGAATGCTTATATTTTGAAACAGAGGGAGTACCACCTCTTTACATAAAATCAAGCCACCGTTATAAAAATCCTGATTAGAATATGATGATCTTGCGGTTTCTATGATTTGAAAGGATCTAACTAATCTCGATCCGATGTAAAATCTTAATCTTGTAGAGTCTTTTGATTCTACTCAACTACAAAAATCCAAATGGTAAGGTCTTTTGATATATTTACGATTCTAAGATCCAATCATATTATAAAATATTTCTTTCTCCGTTCTATTTCTATTGCAATAATTGGTTTTTACATTATTCACCCACCATTTTTCACTTCCCATTGTGATTTTTATGTAGGGAAAAATATAATCATGTGGGGTCTTGTTAGATTCATCTCGATTCATAGTTCCAAAATATTGACTTTTATAATTTTCCTAAATAGTAATAAAAATAATAAATAGTTAAAATTGTGCATTGGCAAGCGTGAAAATTCAATTGTTGTAATAAAAAAAGGAGGAAGTATAAATTAAGTTCACATTTTTTTCTCCTCTAAGAGTTCGGTTGTATATTATTGAAGTCTTAAGAGTATTGAATTACTATTACCATTTGGAAAGGAACAAAGTCATTATTAGTATGTTTAAACTTTTAACATGAGTCTTTTATCAATATCATAGTATGTCACTTCTCTACTCAAATTTATAGGATAGTACAGTCCTATAATTGAATGATACCAATTTGATCTTACCTACATATACGATCCAAAGTAGGATCCTTGTCTTGATAATCATGAATCCAACAACCTCAACCTACATTCACCACCCATATCCCTTTCAACAGTGGCGGATCTTGACAGTTTTGCTATTGGGGGCCAATGAACTATTTTGGACCTTTAGTTAATATATATGTTACAGGGACACAAATACAAGTCTCGTATCTGGGTACGAATCCGAGTATTCGATACGGTAAATCTAAAAATTACATATATAAAGACGTCATCTATAATTGGCGGAGTATATAATATTTATTTAATTTTTAAATAATGTTCACTTTCGCAATAAGATAGATTAAAAAAGCCAAAAGTTTAAAACTCTAAATAATATAAAATAAAAAATGTGTTAAAAAATTTAAATACTGATAGAAATAGCAACTAATGATATAAAAAAAGTAACTTCCTCTAAAAATAAAAAAAACTCAATAGAAAATATAAAGAAACTCAATAGAAAAAGGAAAGAAACTCAACCAAAAAAAAAAAAAAAAAAGAAGAAAGAAACTCAATAGTAGTGACGAATCACGTGATTCGGTGATTATGACAATTAGCTATGCGTCAGGCTGTCCACCAAGATGTGGTCCCCATTAGCCCCTATCACATTTCCTTCTTAGATTAGCTATTATGTAGTATCCTATATTATTTTGGGTTGGGCTAGATAAGTTAACAAATCTGTAATTTTTCTCCAAAATCTTTCAGAGGCCAGGCCCAGTCCTGCCCCTGCAAAGATCCGCCCCTGCTTTCAACTCCATCTCCCACAAACTCACCAGCCTAGTTGTCACCCAAGCCCATATCCCTTTCAGTTCCATCTCCAACAAACTCACCAGCCTAGTTGTGACCCAACCCCTTTCAAGAACTATTTATCACCCAAATATTTACGGTACCATATCCAATTTTCTCCACCATAACCACCACTAACAAACTCACCCAACCTATCAATTTAATCCCATTTGTTAGGTCTACATTCCTAATAGGCCCAACATAAGAGTGGGCATGATGAAGACATGAAATGAGTTGGTTTCGGGTCTTGGTGTCAGACCAAGCCCGACCCTTAGCATGTCCAAAGTAGGACATGAAATAGGGCCTCATTTTCAAAGGGTCCCCAAATTGAAAAAAAAGTCTTTAACCATAAAAGACTTGAAGTTGATAGTCAAAATGTTGCAAGTTAATTTCTTGAATTCAACTCTTCTTTGAATGTATCAAAAGATTTTGAAGAGAAAGTTTATGTTTGATGCATATTTGTTATTTCGTTTGCTTGCATATTTTAGTGGATTCTTGGTCTATTTTCCAGTAATAACACAGGGCTCCATATTGTTTGGGCTGGCACTGTGTGACTGTGTCAGACTCATAGTGAAACTCGTGGACATAAAATAAAAAAATAAAGTTACTTTTCCGTTCATTACTCATTTATAATCATCCAAATAAGCAAAATCTATCAAAAAAGAAAAGTTTATATATAAAAATGTGACTAGAAACACATAATTCTACATGCTTTTGTGAGCACCTAAGAATATAAAAAAAAGGTTGGTTATTATGATTCTTAGAGTAAGAATAGCGGTAGTTTGGAAGGTTGAGTCTGAGCCCAGACTTTTCTCAGTTTGCTTCCAAACTACCGGTATTTGGAAAGAAATGCACGTTGAGTCTGGGGATGGATTTTGGTTTACCAAACTCATTCTCAGACTTGGTTGTGGCCCCGCAAGTAATTCAACTTTTCTTTTTTGTAATCCTTCAATGCAAGCAACAGTCATATTGTATATTTTGCCTAAGTAAAATGTGACAGTTGGTTTTATATTTTTTTAAAAAAAGTCAACCTGATTAGTTCTTTTATATTTTAGCAATTATGTATGCAACTAATTATGTTTATGCATGCCTTTAAATTATGTCATGAATCATGAATGAATGAGAACTCATTTAAAAGGAAGTCTTAACACCAAAAATTTCACTCCGCATCCTTTCTCTCGCTCTCTTTAAAACTCCTCCCCAAAACCCTAAAACAACTCGCCACAAACCCCCCAATCCTAGCGGGCTCGACTGTCGCGTGAGCCACCTCGAGCTCCTCAGGCAGGCAGTGTAGCCCTGCCTTTTCCCCTTTTTCGTTTTTTTCGTCTGTGGTCAAGGTGTTAGTATCGCTGGTGTTCCGCCATCCCCGTCGTTGCATAGGTCCCCCACTCCCTTAGAGTTGTTGGTGTTTCCTCCACCCTGCTGTCGCGTAGATCCCCCACCCCCGTTGTCGTTGGTGTCCCCCTAGTCGCGTTGTTGCATTGGTCCCATCCCCTTCCCTAGTGTTTCTAGGGTTCCGCCTCACTTCCCTGTACCTCCTCGGTTTCCCCTCCCCCATCCTCATGGTGTCTTCCTTGCAGTTTGACAGGTTTCCCCGTCCCTTGTTTTTCCCTGTCATATATATGTCGGGCTTCCCCTTCCCTTTTCCCTTCCCCCTTGTTGTGTCGAACTCCTCCCCCCCTTTCCTCTCCCTTGAATGCGTGGGGCTTCCCTTTCCCTTTTCCCCTCAGTGTATGGGCTTCTCCTTCCCCTGGTGGTTGGTTTTTCTACTACGTCAAGTAAATGTTAGTATGTTAGTTGGTTTCTTAATATGTGGTTTGTATTAACAAAATAGAAATAAGTTGGTTTAAAGTTGCTCGAGCTATTGTTCAGGGTTTCTGTCAGCTTGTTAAGGCACGGGGATTCAGAAAAGTAGTGTATGTGGTGTTTTTGGATTCTGTGATGAGGGATAAAGTGAATCCAGAGGATTGTGCGCGTAGATGAAGTAATGATCGTTCTTCATGGTTAGGATTTTTGTTTTCCGGTTTCACAAACCGAAAGTGTGTTCGAGAGCTCAATTTATTTAGCTCTCTTTTTAACTTGATAGTAATCTTTATGGTCCTTTCCTTGAAAAAAATTCAAATCTGCAGGCGGCACCCCAATTGTATCTGGGGTTTTCAACACGCCCACTCCAATGCGTTTCTCCTATCTCAGGGAGAAGCCTGAATTACTCTCTCTCTCCCTCTCTCTCTAGAGAGAGAGAGAGAATACTGAGTCACAAAGGATCGTGACTCTTCATCATATCATGAGCCTCGAATCCCAAGCAATAGCAGATTGTTAGAATTATTGCTCATGCAGCGAGTTGCAACGTTCGCGTTGGTTGTTCGTTGTCCGACTAGTGACCGACATTCGCTTCTCTTCCCGCTGCCATCAACCATCAACGTTTTGACTCCACCATCACAAGCATTGACTAGCGATGCCATCCTTATCGGTTTTGCTTCTTCTTGCTTTTCAAGGACAGTAAGAGCTTGTACAGCTCCTTTTGTTTGTTTGTTTGGTTTAGATTTGGTTGTAATAGCATTAACCTGTACTTTTTCTTTTAATTAATGTGCGATTTTCCGATATAAAAAAAAAAAGTACCAAAAGTTTCCATAAAAGAAAAACTGAGTACATCCTATAGTGGAAAAGTTCAAAATCTCCTCCCTCTTTCTTTACTTTCATAGTTTCATACATCTCACGCCACCTTTGCTTAGTTTTTGATCCAGACAACTTTCACACATCACTGTTACTATACAAACAAAATTTTACCATTTTTGACAACTCGATTTATGACATGGTCAAAACTTGCGCATGCCTCAGTGCCTGACTAGCTAGCTCGTTAGCTAGAAATGCGAAATATGGAAACTTTATAAGCATTTTTGGACCGACTGTTTTTGTTTATGAGCTCAAAAATGCATGCATCTCCTACCTGCAAATCATTATCCAACACAAAACTTTTCCAGCCATTCAGAAGCTCTGTAATCTTCTTCCCAACATAAACTCTGACAGAATAACTCTTCCCATTTGGCCCATTCAAGATTATCTCCTTACATTTACTTGAAAAATATATTGAAGCATGGCTTGATGGCACAGCCTACACATGAAATAATGAAGATAACTATTTTTGTGTCACAAATATAAAGGGCGAAAAATCAGATTTAATAAGAAGTCGATCTTACCAGCTTGTATTTGTAAGTCACATGTGAGGGATACATGATAGATTTGAAATGAGGATATGAAGATACAAATGCATCAAGCTTTCTCTTAAGTTTCTTTTGTCTCATATCAACAGAGATTTTATCATTCCCTTCACAAAGAATTACATTGGATCAGTGCAATAGATAGTAAAACTGCATACCCTAGCTATTATCAAACTAACTCAAACCTTTGTATCATTGGTTGTCCGGCAATTTGCGTACTATTTGTATGCCAATTTCTCTTATTCGTTAATTAATTATTTCGTGTTTCAAGAATTTGATTTCAATGAGTAATGGACTATCTCTCCATCTAAAATTTGCCATTATGTGATTTCACTAATAATTGTCTCCTATCTTTAGTCATTTGTAATAACCTAATTTGTAAAATAGTTGCACGATACCATATCCTGTGACGGGTACATTGAGATTTTACAAAAACATCGGGTATATTTTGGAGAGTTTGACCCAATTCTTTTGCTAAAAATTAGCAAAAATGTAACTTTGTACTATATCACAAGATTCACAACTATAAATTAGGAGTTTGTCATTTACCTTTGCTTTTGTAGCTTGAACATTCTACATCATCAATTGCTGAGGAATCTAGACTGACAGTAGTCTTAACTTGTTTAAGCTTTGGCGAGAATTCATCCAATATTTCAATGGAGATGTCATCTTCCTCACTCTCTTCTTCTACAACCTTATTCTTGAGATCATATTTTCTCTTCATAGCACAAGAGACTTTTCTCATAGGATAGTCTATCTCTGTAGCACTTTTGTCGAATATAATGACGTGAAATTGTGATTGTGAGCCACCATCAAACCTGAATAATAAGAAATGGCCGAACATCATGTTATAGAATTCCATTAAATCTTGCCAACCTTTTCCCAGGAACATATCATTGTTATCAGTTCTCTCTAATTGGACTTTCCATGGTTGTTCAGAATTTGGTACACTTAGGTATATGATATCAGATAGATGTCTTCCATATTTCTTCACAAACTCCACTGGGATCCTCTGTGTAAAAAGAGGGGATGGATCATCACGGCGTAAATACAACAAGAAATTTAGATAAAACCCGTCCCCTGGTGAAATGCAGTGGTGCTCATCCAAGCAAATTCCCAAACAAAAGGGTTCTATATCATACAATCAATTTGCAACTGAACTTTGAGAAAGGTCTAACCATTAACTGTTATTTTGTACACTAATACACAGTAGCATAAAAAAATTGCATTTGTTATTTATACAGTTATACTTATATTGTTAGTGAATCATTACTAGAAAGTGTTTAATAAAAACCTTTATTAGCATCAACAACAGATGTTTGGATAATTGGATGCTACCAATTTCTTTAAAGTTGTATTATCACTATGAAATAACCAGCCCAGGAATGTTAAATTGATACTAGAAGGCTAAAGTCGTCCACATAATTTCTTTGCCAAATGTAGCTTATTTGGTTAAAATCTTGGGATCGAATTTCGTCTACATCCATTACCCTTGTGACTCAACGGCTCGTTTGGTAGTTGGTAATAAATGGTGGTAATGGGAATGAATTTGTGTCTAAATTTGTGAAAAATATCATTGTCCATTCCCATGGTAATGCTAATTTATCCTAAAGTGTCCACTTTCCTTCTTGAATTTTCATTCCCATCCAATACCACCTTGTAGGTGGTAATGAGTGGTAATGAAAATTGCTTCCCTTTGGAGACAAAAACACAAGTTTAGGGGTGAGATTGCTTGCCCATGGAGAAAAAATGCATCCCCATGGATATTTTAAAGGTGCTTCCCTAATAAAATTACACTTAAAATTCATTCCATTACCGCAATTTATTAACGACTACCAAACGGGCCGTCAGTCTCTCTGCACCAAAATTCCACAATATCTTCTCAAAGATATACTGCCATTCTTAATAAATTCCTAGAGCCCCTAAATATAGCTTCCTTCATCAGTTTCCTCCATTGCCTTTTTCTTCTCTTATTTTTGGGGGGAGATTTTCCTGACACATCCCTCCTAATTTCTATTTGAAGAATGTTTCTTTCTTCTTTTTTTTTTTTTCTTATTTTCATTTCTCTCACATATCAAAAGTGATGACATTTGCTGATAACAAAATAAATATGCATGTATTTACATATTACCAATACATTTATAAACATACCAATGCATTAAAGTTCAAATATCATAATTCATAACCCACTACGAAAAAAAGATATTCACTTGAAATACAAAATCATTTGAACTTCATAATTAGATAAAAAAAAATAGTAACAACCCACATCATATTATGAAATTTAACAGCACAGTTCAATTTCATTCTGAATAATATAATAAAATATTCATCGTACTTAACTCTTTCTACTAAAAAATACTAGTAATTATTCAAAAATCAGGGAAACCACATCAAATTGAAGTATATTTCGTACAAATAAAGCCATACTAAAAAACAAAGTACAATTGTACAAAGAAATATTTAGGAAAAAGGTGAAATAAATTAACTTACAAGATTAAGTTTTTGAGTGAATGGAGAAACAATAATCTTGAAGAAATATGGTTTATTGTCCTCTGAAGCAAACTGAATTTTTGGGTCACAATTTGTAGGAGCTTCCGTTTTCTGAATCTTCATGAGCCGACTACTTCTCATGATTCTAAGTTTTTTTTTTTTTATAACTATTTTACAGCTTCACAGGGAATTTGGGTAATAAGTAGAGAATTAACATATAGATAAAGTATGTGAATGTGAAGGTTCGCTGTTAATTTTAGAGTGGTTTTGGAAAACCTTTCGTATTTCTTTAAGTTCTGTTTTTGATTTACTGTCTTAATAGTTACAACCGTAATACTAATTACGGAGGAGCTTATGGATGGAATAGTGAATACCTAACCAAGCAATAAATTAAATAATCATAATACCATTGCATTGTTTCCGACGATAATAATAAAGAGTTACTCTTGCATGGACCTAGTCCACAATTATATTATTGCAGACTAAAATCACTTATTTAACATACTGATTCTTTTTTTTTCGATATTGTAACCTTTGAAACTCTTAAGTCATACCATGTAGTTAATATCTACCATAGTGACTGTTTTTTTCTAGTAAGTCATTCTTCCTCACATTAGTTTATCATCATAAATTTTTTCACTTTGTTACATAGTAACTTTTTTTCACATCGTCAAACTTCACAATCTAATGATCTATATCTACTCATCTTTTATATCTATTTTTTTTATATAATGACATTTTTTTATAAATCACATAAATTAGCATTAGGTCCACACTACTTTAGTGTAGACCAAGTCCGTCTAAGTTTTTTACAATAATAAATGACACAGGAAGAAAGAACACACTTTTTAAGAAATTTAAAGAGGGAAAGTTGGAGGCAAGACTATGTTCAGTTTTCCGTATTTTTACTTTTTTTTTTCAGATCAAATAAAAAAAAAGTTCAGATCAGATCAGAAAAATAAGTTCAGATTAGATCAGAAAAAATAATTTCAAATCAGGTTAGAAAAAATAAGTTTAGATCATACTTATATTAAAAAACTTATTTATTATTTTGAATATTATTATTATTAGGGTTTTTTCACCATGTACCCCTGTGGTTTTTTAAAATTCATGGGGTACCCCTAATTTTTTTAATGCACCGAGTACCCTTATTATTTCAATAAAATTCACGAAATGCCCTTATTAATGACTAACGATGTTAACTTTTCGTTAGTCCTCTAATTAACCCTTAATCCCTAATCTTAACACCCTAACACCTAAACCCACCCTTAAACACCCAACCACCACCTTCCCCCACCCCTCCCCCACCCACGCAGCCCCCCACCCCTCCCCACCACCCTGTCGAATTCCCCCACCCCACCCCCACCCCCACCCCCACCCCCACCCCCGTCGATACTGATTTCAAAAATGTTTTCAAAAATGATTTCAAAAATGATTTCGAAAAAGGTTCGACGACGCAGTGGTTCGGTCTGGTGCGCAGTGGTTCGATCTGGTGAGAGAAGGTGAGGTGGGGGTGAGGTTTTAAGGGGGGTTGCTACCAGGGGTGGAGGTGGGGTGGGTTGGGGAAATCAAGTGGGGAGGAGGGCTGTTGCAGGGGGTGAGAGAGGGAGGGAGGGGAGGGGGAGGGGAGGTGGTGGTGGTTAATTGGATGGTGCTTGTAGGGGTTAGGGTTAGAAGTTATAGTTTAGTTAGTTATAGTTTAGTTAGTTAGTTAATTAGGGTTTAATTAGGATTAGAGGGGTTAATTAACCCTAATGACTAACGAAAACTTTACAACGTTAGTCATTAAGGACATTTTGTGAATTTTATTGAAATATAAGGGTACCTGGTGCATTAAAAAAATAGGGGTACCCCATGAATTTTGAAAAATCACAGGGGTACCTAGTGAAAAAACCGTTATTATTATTATTATTATTATTATTATTATTATCATTGGTATTATAATTATTATTTTTACAAATTTTATTATGCTTATTATAATTATTGTTAATGTTGTTATTTTGATTATTACTATTATACTCCCTCATTCTTAGAATATAGTTCCCATTTTCCTTTTTTCACGGTAATTTATGCAAGTATTACTCCCTCTGTCCCAAAATATTGTTCCCATTTCCATTTTGGTGTTCCAAAATATAGTTCCCATTTCCATTTTGGTGTTCCAAAATATAGTTCCCATTTCCATATTTAGTTCCACATTTTTCCGTAATTTGTCTAGAAAAAAACAGTAGTCATTTATTTGCTTCTTGAATTTTGTTTTTTCCTTTGTTTATTCAATCAAAATGGTACGATTAATGCTCTTTTACCAATTATTCTCCATTCTCTCTCCTAAAATCATATTTTCCCATACAATATTTATTTAAATAAACAAAAAATCTTTACTATCCCTCTTAGATTCTAATTGCATAAATTACCGTGAAAAAGGGAAATGAGAACTATATTTTGGGACGGAGGGAGTAGAATCTAAGGGAGATAGTTAGATTTTTTGTTTATTTAAATAAATGTTGTATGGGAAAAGATGATTTCAGGAGAGAAAATGGAGAATAATTGGTGAAAGAGCATTAATTGTAACATTTTGGTTGAATAAATAAGGAAAAAACAAAATTCAAGGAGCAAATAAATGATGTGACACGGTTTTCCTAGACAAATTACGAAAAAATGTGGAACTAAATATGAAAATGGAAACTATATTTTGGGACACCCAAAATGAAAATGGGAACTATATTTTGGGACGGAGGAAGTAGTTACTATTATTATTGTTATTGTTATTATTACTACCATTAATATTACTTTAATATATGATCACTACTACAATTAATACTATTATTTACTAGTACTCCCTCTGGCTTTTTTATCTTTCTCACTTTCCTGTGCACATCTCCCAATGCACATCTTTGAACTTAAATATCTTTCATTATATAATAGTAAAAATTATAATGATTGAAAATTAATAATATACTAATTGAGACGAATCAAACACGACCCCACCTGACTATATTTTTTCTTATGAATTGAAAAAAATTGAGAAGATTCTATCTAAGTATGAATAATGTCAAGATTCTAAGTGAAAATGATAAAAAAATCAGAGGGAATACCTTTATTCAAAAAGGATTATTATTATTAAAAGCAGAAAGGGGTTTTTTTAGAGAGAGGGCCTTTGCCTTCTCTCTAGAAAACCCTAACCCTCGAATACCCAATTTTTTAGCCTTCTTCATGTAGACATCACCACCCAACCCCAACTTCAGCCTGCTCCCTTCTTTTCATTCCTCTAGAAAAATGATAAGCTTTGCTCTCCGTGTGGACCTAGCCTCAGCCGGCCCAAGGTCTTCTCATCCCCATCTTCTTTTGGCTTTCTTCCGAAGCGTCAACTCCTTTGGTGCTCTGCGTTGGCGCTGAGAAATCGGGTTTTTGTCGTCGGTGTTTCTTTCGCGGTGGGTCAGTGTTTCGTATCGGCTGGCATTTGTGGCGGCTCTGGGACTATTTTCTTTTTCCTGTTTGTTATTTAATTTTCTACTTTATTTAGTTGTTTTAGTTAGTTGTTAGATTTGTGGTGGGTTTTAGATTGTTGTGGCCTCAAGTAATTGTGGTTCTCTTGAGAAGATTTGGGAGCTTATTCATTTTCAGTGGTGTTTGTCGTGTCTCCAAAAAGGGTTTCACGAAGTTGTCTTCAGTTCGGAACTGCCTAGGGACATGGTGTGTTGCCGCGACGGAACATCTACTCGAGTTTCTTATTGCTCTATTTTCTTCTATATTTTTTGTACTTGAAGCTTGTTGTAACTTCCCTTATGGGTGCTTTCGGGGGTCTCTTGTGTAGACACCTCTTAGTTTTCTTCCCTGATAAAAAAAAAGGGATTATTATTGTTGTTGTTTTACATATTAATTATCAGTATTCCCCTTAAAAAAAATTATTAATATTGCTAATTGTTATTGATGTCATTGTTATCATTATAAATGTCATTGTTATTATTATTTCAAGCTATTTTGTTGTTATACGATATCGAAAATTAAAGGTCATCTTGTTTTTTTATGTAGACGATTGTCGTCCCAATAAACACGAACCACTTGAAGGTCTAACTTGGTTGGTTGAGTAGGTTGCAACAACAATTGATAAGATGCATTAATTTGTCAGGGCTTGTTTTAAAAAAAAAAGCTTGAATCAAGGCAACAACCTTTTTCCTATTTATTTCTTTTGCTTGAGTTGAGAGTAATATAATTGAAGCTCCACTCTCTTGTATGTTTTTATTCCTAGATGTTAAAAAGTCTACATGCATGCTTTGAGATGTTTATGGTTGATTTTAGGATATTTTATACTAAGGTAGTGGTTAGAACTTTTTGAGAGTATTACAAGACCTTAATTCATGGATTGTGGTATGATTGTGTTTCCCTCTCTAGTAAATTTGAAACCTAAAAGGTAGTATTTGCTTGAAAACCCCATGTGAGGACCGCCTTAGCCCTAATTGGTTGACTGTGATTTGTGATATATGGTTCACTAGTAGAGAAACATCGATTTGCGTCAGATGCAGGACCCCATTTGCGTTGGTTCCATGTATGACGCTACAGGTCTCAACGCAAATTGTCCAAAATTCATTTGCGTCAGATGTCATCCGACATAAAAGATGAACCATTTGCGTCGAAAGCACCAACCGACATAGAGAACAATTTGATGAGATGAAAAGGATGCCATGACTTAGGATTTGCATCTGATTTTGGAGCAGCAAACGACGCAATTAACATATTTTTTAATAAAAAAAGTTACTTAAACAATAAATGATAGTATAATTTCAAATTAGTCCATCCATTTTCCACACCTAGTCTAGCAACAATCAGATCTTCTATTTTCTCCAACAACTCATATCAGATACAAAATGAAATAAAAGAATATGAGAAATAACAAGTTCGAATTATACTAGTAATTACCTCATTGGTTACAAATTTACAATGTTTTTAAAAAATTTACAATGTTTTCTACAAATTAAACCCTAATAATCTATCTTAATTCTCCAGTGGAAACAAATTCAAAAGAAAAAAGTTAAAGAGTAGGAGATATGAATATAGTTAACATGTAGGAAATGAAAGCACCACAAAATCCCAACTGATAAAGTTGTTTGGAAGCAAAGTTTTAAGTGGTAGAAACCCTAGCCGCCGCCGCTCCTTATTTCCGATTTGGAGATCGCTAAAGTGGAGAGAGATATAGTGCTTGGGAGAATTCTACATCCAATAAAACAAAATCCTCAAATAATTGAACAAATCATCAAAATCTAAATGACTATACCAAAAAATGAGTACCTAAGAAGCAGATTTGGAAAGAGAGGCGAAGGACCCGTATTCTTCATTTCGAACAAACTTTCTGAGTCAACGTC
This sequence comes from Beta vulgaris subsp. vulgaris, assembly GCF_026745355.1. Classification (NCBI taxonomy): domain Eukaryota; kingdom Viridiplantae; phylum Streptophyta; class Magnoliopsida; order Caryophyllales; family Amaranthaceae; genus Beta; species Beta vulgaris. The sequence goes on from NC_079210.1 coordinate 4,958,199, forward strand.
AACACAAAACGGTATGTCTTCGTTGTTGTATGCCGCCGCTTCAAATTCTTCCTCAAGTACATCTTCTTCCCTTCGAAAAATCATTCGCTAAAATGGATAATTCGTCATCTTCTTCCCTTTGAAAAATTGGGGAGTTGGGTGGGAGAGGAGCAGTATAGTTGCATTGGGGTGTTGGGTGTGGGAGAGGAGAAATAGTGTTGGTTTGTTGGGTGGGAGAGGAGCAATAGCGTCACAAAGTTGGTTGTTGTAAGAGAGGAACAACAACGTTAGGGAGTTGGATGGAGAGAAGTTAGGGAGTTGGGATTGGGAGGTGGAAGAAATATTAGAGTACGTCATTATATATGTAAAGATGATTTGCGTCGAAGGTCAAGCTATATCCGACGCAGATGAATATACTACTGCTAAATCAATTGATCGACAAGCTAAGATTCAACATGAAATAATTTACTCATCTGCGCTGGATGGGCATATATGTCCGACGCAAATAGCTTGATACAAGGATTTGCACCGCACAATAGGCGCGTTCGACACAAAATTGCTTTACTCATGTGCGTCAGATAGGTAGGCTCACGCGACGCAAATATTTTTGCCATTCATTTTCTGTAGGTATTTGCGTCAAACATTGATTATAATTCGATGCAAATCGTCTGCTGCTGACTATTTGCGTCAGTTCTTCATACATGCGACGCAAATAAGCAGACGCAGATTATCATTTTTCTACTAGTGGTTGTCTAGCTCTTTCGCTCCTACATAAACTTCACTATTAGGATTGAGCACCACTATCCAAATTTAATCACGCCTACGTTACCACCTCAAAAAGTCCTTTTGACCCTAGAGGGTTGAGTCATTGTCAGTGGCGGAAGATTGAAATCAAGCCTATTGAGCGAGTGTGTCATGTCAAGATGTCAAGTAACCTTATCTTATTCTTATTTTTTGTTACATTCATCGGCTTTATTTTCTGGAGTTTAGAGAAGCTACCTTGAGTGGTGAATTTGAAACTAATTAAGAGATCGCGATACATATGCTGTAGAATCTGAGGAAATGTGCTCTATCTTAGGGGTGCTTATCGAGCGAGCCGAGCCTGAATAGCACTGGGCTCGGCTCGAGCTCGTTTAAAATTTCCCAGGCTCGGCTCGGCTCGGCTCGTGAGCTCGCCGAGCTTGGGAGAGCCGAGCTCGAGCTCGGCTCGTGATGGAAATTTGGGGCTCGAGCTCGGCTCGCGAGCTCGTTTAGGCTCGGCTCGCGAGCTCGTTTAGGCTCGCCTTGCGAGCTCGTTTAGGCTCGAAGTAGGTGAGCTTGTTCACTCACCCATCATATGCTTTTATAACTTGATTTCCCTCTTAGCATTGCTAAGATTTCAATGTGGGACTTCATGGTTTGTTAAAGAAAAACAAACTCACTATCCCCATTTCAATGTGGAACTTTATGTTTTGTTTAAGATAAACAAACTCATTCTACATATGCTTATATAACTTGGAATCCCTCTTAGCATTGCTAAAATTTCAATGTGGGACTCCATGTTTTGTTAAGAAAAAAAACTCATTATACCCTTGTTTTGTTTACATATGCTTTTATAACTTGGAATCCCTCCTAGCATTGTTAAAATTTCAATGTGGGACTCCATGTTTTGCTAAAGAAAAAATTATCAAATATTTTAAGTATTAAATAATCAACTATTTAAAATTATACTTCATTCCCTCTATGAAGAAAATAAAGTATAGTTTTTTTTCCAACCAAGGAGATACAAAATTAAACTTTAAGTTGAAGTAAGGAATAGTAGCTATTTATAAAGAAAATAAGGTTGATCCTTGTTTTCTTAACCAATGTGGGACTTTAGTGCCTAGTGGAGTAGAGGTGAAGTTGGATCACAAATTAAAATATATAATTTGTAATCTAAATTAAAATATAAATTAGTATTAAATTTTTTTAATATAAAATATTTTTTTAATATGTATTTTTTTAATATAAAATAATAAACGAGCTGCTCACGAGCTTTACGAGCCGAGCTTTGCCTAGCTCGGCTCGGCTCGTTTAAGTCTCGAGCCGAGCCCGAGTCGCGAGCCCGAGCTCGAGCCGAGCTTCAACGAGCCGAGCTTTGACCGAGCCGAGCCCGAGCTGCTCGCGAGCTTGTCAGGCTCATTATCACCCCTACTCTATCTAGTGTTATATGTGTAGTGTATGGTATGTTTTAATCAACCTACGAACATGTTTTGCCTAGTATTGGGAGTTGTATAGTTGATTATTTTTGGGCTCATTTATTTCGAGCAGGATAGGTTGTAAATTGTTTGGGTGATCAATACATACTTACACTTGCTTAGCAAAAAAAACCCTATGAACATGTTTGAGCATGCTCACTTTTAGTGTCTCTACATTCTTGCATCCATTTGTATTTGTTCCTCTTTAAAATCTCACTTAAGATCCCCGTTTATTTTCTTTAGTTTATCTCTTTTTGATTTGCGTTGGATTCAAAGATTTAGAGTTATGGGTCAAACTCTTAGAACCTACAAGAGCATTACTCGTCCTCATTGGAAACTTTGGGGTTTAAATGGCTTGCCACTTACACTAAAATTGACCATGACTACTACGAAAATGAGTTAGTGTATATAGTTTCCTTGCTTTACTTTAAGTGTGCTTTGTTTTGATTATTTTGCCTCGCTATCTTCATTGTGTCATTTCTTTCCCTCCTCTTTTTCTTTGCTCTTTGCTTGAGGACAAGTAAACACTCAAGTTTGGGGGAAGTTGATGAGTGATATTATCTCATTCCTAGGATAGTATTAAGGCTATTTTACTTGGTTCATTTCCAATTTTAGTTCCTTTTTCTCTTAATTTCACCTTATTTTCTATCTCACTCTCTTAGAATTTAATACATGTATTTGCATCCTCTCTCCCTAGTCTTCCATTTGATCTTTGATTTGTAGGATCGAATTCAAGTTCCTACAAGTTTAGAAAGGAAAAAAATGGAATGCATGCAAGAAAGAAGAAGCTTGCCCGGGAACCCGAAAGCTCGCCCGAACTCAGAGCCCGTCCGAGCTCCCAGCAGCCCGCTCGGACCAGGTACCCCGCCCGGGCTCTTTAGCAGCAGACTTATGGCGACATTCTGGAAAAATGGCACACGCCCAGGGTAATTGCTCGAGTCCGATCACCCTGCATTGGCGGGGCTCTATCTTAGCCTGTCCAGGCTCTCTTACATCAGCCCGCCCGGGTTTATATAAGCACGTCCGGGCTACTGTTTGTTGAGCCTCTTTCGCATTTCTTTTCCTTAGCAACATTCGTAATTGGGGGAGGTATAAATACTCCCTTAAACTATTTTGGAAAAAAATTGAGTTTTTTAGAACCCTAAGTTTAGCTACCTAGTTTAGGAGAGAGAAAACTTGGCTCAAGAGGTGTAGTTTGGAGATTGAAATTCAATAAAAAAGTGACAAATTTCTTTAAAATTCCTATTTTCTTAGTGATCTTCTCAACCATTTCTTTCATTGTCATTGTTTTTATGCATTTCTAGTTATGATCTTCTTGCTTTAGTTTCATGTTGTCATTGTTTAATTTTCATATTTGATAGCTTATTCTAGATTAAAGTTTTCATCTTTCCTTAGTTTCTTATTGTTTGTTCTTTAGATTTTGTTTTGTTTTTGCTTTAAAGTCTTGTTTTTTACTCCCTCCGTCCCACAATATAGTGCTTCATTTCCTTTTCGAGTGTCCCAAAATATAGTGCTTGGTTATATTTTTGGGTCACAGATTCTACCTAAAATGCCCTCATTAGCTTTTTTTATTTACGTTTTTGTCCTCAGTTCAGCATGTGCATTTGTACCCTTATTAATGACAGATGTTGGAATCTTTTTACACACCATTTCATCTCTCACAACTTCCTCTCTCCTCTACATCTCTGATATTTCTTCTCTTCCTTTCTCTGTTCATACACAAACCCAAAATAATTTCAGTCAACATCTCTTTTCAATTGTTCACATCTTAGTTTCCTTCAACGAATTTGAAATTTACATACTTGGAAATTGTTTCGATTCAAAATAAATTCATCTCAATTAGTGTAAGTTGACTATATAATGCGTCTTTCCCTTCGTAAATTTTGCATCTTCCCTATTCTTGATTCCAGATCTGAAAAACTTTTTTGTTTGAAAAAAAATTTCATTCAAAATTTTCAGATCTTGACCCTTTTTCAAATCAATTTGGTTTGGGTTTTTTTTTCGTTCAAATATTTCAGATCTTGACAATTTTAAAGATCATTTTGGTTTGGATATTTTTTTCTTTCAAAAAATTCAGATCGTGACATTTTTCCGATCAATTTGGTTTTGGTTTTTTTTCATAAGTCCCCTTTTCAGTCTCTTATTGAGATTTTGAAGATGAGTTTTGGTTTTTCACATTCATCGAAAGATGATATTCCAAGTGATACCTACTCTTGCTCGGAATATCCATATTGTGAATTAGGCAACGACTGTGAAGGTATTCACAGTTTCAGCCCTAATTCTAGAAAGCTTCGTGGCCAAATCCTTTCTTCTACATCTGAGAAAACTGAAGTTATTGAGGATCTTGCTAATGGTTCAGAAGAAAAAAAATCAGCAGAAACCCTAGTGTTGGATGTTCCAAAATCTGAAAAAAGTAAAGAGGATGTAAGTGACGATGATGGTGATGAACATGCTCCAAATGGTGAAATCAGTGATGCCGAGTCTGCTAGCTAAGTATCTTGGCACTATTCTCGGCTTATTTATGCTTAATAAGATGTGATTTATTGTTATATGTATGATAATCATGAATAATTTGGAGATATTTGTTGTTTAATTTGGCGATTGAGATGATTATTGATGTTTAGTTGGTACGTCATGAATAATAAGTTGTGATTTTAAGTATCTTGGTGATATTATTGATTATTGTTGGAGATGATGTGGTACTTGGTAAGTAGTTGGAGATGCAGGATATTGACTTGTTGTTTTACTTGGTGTTCTAAGTATCTTGGTGATATTAATGATTATTGTTGTTCTAAGATGCGATTGAGATGATTGTACTTGATGTTTGAGATGATTATTGTTGTTCTATGCTGTGGTACTTGGTAAATCGTGTATATCGGTCCCTTTTTTTGTAGTTCTAAGTACCTTGGTTCTCTTTTGTTATTGTACTTGGTGTTTGAGATGATTACTGTTGTTCTATGCTGTGGTACTTGGTAAGTCATGCATATCAGTCCCTTTTTTTGTTATTCTAAATATCTTGATACTCTTTTGTTATTGTACTTGATGTTTGAGATAATTATTATTGTTCTATGCTGTGGTACTTGGTAAATCCTGCATATCAGTCCCTTTTTTTGTTGTTCTAAGTATCTTGATACTCTTTTGTTATTGTACTTGATGTTTGAGATGATTATTGTTGTTCTATGCTGTGGTACTTGGTAAATCCTGCATATCAGTCCCTTTTTTTTTTTTGTTCTAAGTATGTTGATACTCTTTTGTTATTGTACTTGGTGTTTGAGATGATTACTGTTGTTCTATGTTGTGGTACTTGGTAAGTCATGCATATGAGTCCCTATTTTTATGTTCTAAGTACCTAGGCAGTCTACTGGTGTTCAAAACATACAGTTCCCTTTTTTTAAACTAATCACAAACTGAACACCAAATTTGCCACCAGTCATTAATGACTTTTGGAGGCATTTGGTTGTTTGGTCATGTCTATGATCTTGCAAAATTCAGTGATGAAACACCAAAAATGAGACATATTTAGCATTGCTAAGACAAACTAAAACACCAAATTTGCCACCAGTCATCTTGACTTTTTGGAGGCATTTGGTAGTTTATGGTCTGTGTTAAATGTGTCAATGATGCTTGGGGACTTCTGAGAATGTTTTTACTTTATGTTTTCAAACTTTTTTTTTTGTTTTCTCCCTTTTTTTCTAACTTAAGCAAACTTTTGTGGTTGATTGTTTTGTCATGAGATTTATACTTAAGCAAGCAAAAATTTTCATAAAGATAACTTTTTCATTCAATAGATGAACTCAAAACATGAACTTCTCAAATTGCTTTAATAAAATTAACATCTTTAAAACATAAACTTAAGAAACCCAAAAAATTGCAAACTAAAGGCCTTCTGTTGAACCCTTGTTTTAATACTCCGTCTCCTCTGCTGCCCCTGTTTCTGCCCCTGCTGATGTCCCCGATGTTGATGCTCCTCCTCTTATTTTTTCCCACGCTTCTTCAACAGCCCACATGGGTGCACTCACTTGTTCTTCTAGCCTCCCTAGTGCTTCCAGTTTTTTCTTATTGACATGTGGAAGAGTATAATCATTTCCCCCACCACATTTGAGTACTTCATTCATGACATATTGTAATGTCAACCACACATTGCTTAGTGTTTTTGGGTCCAATTCATGGAATGCATCATGTACTGCCTCCAACATTTTGTCCACATCACATGGCATTTATTTATGCATTAAGGATTGTATACTCCTAAAAAATCCAAGATCCAATATATTGAGATCTGGACTATTAGGAGGTTGTTGTAACAGAATAAAAGTGAACTCATCTTGCTGGTACACTTGCTGCCATTGTGGATCGTCTTGGGTGATGTGAGCCTTAGCATTGTCTTGTTGAATAAAGATGGTTTTTGGTCCCTCATTTTGTGGCCATTTTGCTTTAATGGCAGGGATAATTTGGTTGATTAACATGTCTCTTGTGACTTTTTGATTGACTGACTCCACTACTTTTGTGACCATAGTCCCCTTGCATCTGTTTTTTGAGGATCTCTTGGCTGCTTCTTGGTATGTGAATGGAAATATACCAATTTTTCCATCAAAAGTGCACTCCCCAGCACTTTTATACCTAGGTCTTGCCACACAAGCAGTGAACATCACCTTTGGTATAAATTTACTTGAAATTGCTGCCCTATACTTCCCTTTCTCATTGTGTGCCAAAAACTCTTTGTGTTTTGTTTGTCAAATAAAACCACTTCTCATCTAAGACTACAAAATCGTACATTGGATAATATTTTCTCATGGTTTGTGGTGTGTTTCCAATCAATAAATTCAATATCCATTGCAATCTTGTTACTTTGTTTGCATCTTTTAATCCTGGATGAAGAGCATTAGTATGTGGCCTTATTAACACCCCTTTTTATCATTCTATGTACAGTGCTCTTTGATTACACCTAACATAGATGAGAGGTCTCTAATGCATGATCTTTGTCCCATGGAGAGTTGTGTGATATCTGTGATACTTACCTGGATCCTCTTCCTTCCACTTTGATGTAATCTGGTTGCCACACTGAACATGCTGAATGCTTCTGTGAACTTCCTTGTTGTGTTCCAAATGTTGCTAACACATCTCTTTAATAAGTTGAACTCAGTTGCCCCTGCTGTGATAGAACCATATTTGAGTTTCCCCTCTTTGGCTCTGTTAAGAAGCCAACAAAGGACTTGAAACTTGTCCTCACTGCTGAGCCTGCGACGCTTGTGATGACCATTTCCTTGTGGTCCTTGTGGTGGTTGGTCACTGCCCTCTTGTTGCTCAGTTCCATGTGGTTGCTCAGTTTCCTATAGTTGCTCATTAAGATCAACATTGAGTACATGAGGTTCAATGTTCAGATCAACATTGACTTCCCTTTGGTTGCTCATTAAGTCCCCTTCAATATTCTGAGCAAAATCTTCATTGTCACTGCCATCATCATCAGGGCACCATGCATCATTCAAATTCCAGTCTGAAGCCATTGAAAATCAAAGGCAATGATGCAGCAGAGAACAAGTTAATTTTTTTTTAAAGTATGTTTAGGTTGTGTTTGATGTACTGTAATCACTTGCAAACCCCTATATTTATAGTGAGGGTTAAGAGAATGAACATTCCCCTTATTCGAATTTGGAGGAAAATTTTTTTTTCTCCCAAATTTTCTGATTTGAGCCATAATCCGTGTGCTCTTCAATTCTGAAATTCTATTGGTTGTCAAAAACAATAACAAGTTCTCTCATTGGTCAGTTTGTATGTACAAGGATCACTTTCAATTTTTAAATGTAAATAGCTGTACAAAGTTATTTAATGAAGTAACATGTCTCTGATGACTCTTCAGTTTCCACACTGAATATTTGCGTGAGCCTTAACATACTCAGATTTTTTTAGTTTTCTTTCATTAAGCTATGATAACTACTCCTTGCACTTTCCAATGCATACCCAAGATTCTCTTTGCCTTAATTCCCGTGAAAAAAAGGAATCAAGCACTATATTGTGGGACGGAGGGAGTAGTTCTTACTATTTTTCGATTGGTAATTTATTGCTAGTTTTTCCATGTGTAGGATGTTTGCTAGTATAATGTGTAGTTAGTGAAAGAGTTTTAATGGTTGACTTTCTCATTATCAATTTACAGAAAATATACAAACTACTAGAGTATATTTAACCTAATATTTAGGTAACTAACTAACTATATAAGGCACTAGATACTTTACAAATATACAAAATAGTAGAATATATTAGCATATATTCTAACACTCCCCCGCAGTCTAAGCGGGAGGTTCACGAACGCTGAGACTGGCCCGAAAATCGTCAAATAAGTCCCGTGGAAGGCCTTTTGTAAATATGTCGGCAATTTGATATCGAGAGGGAACATGAAGAACATAAACTTCTCCTTTAGCAACCTTTTCTTGGACGAAGTGAATGTCCATCTCAATATGTTTGGTGCGTTGATGTTGCACCGGGTTGCCAGATAGATAAATGACACTCACATTGTCACAAAAAACAAGTGTGGCTTTGTGAATGGGACAATGGAGTTCAAGGAGGAGGTTCCGGAACCAACAAGAATCAGAGACGACATTGGCTACCCCTCTGTATCCAGCTTCAGCACTAGAGCGGGACAATGTAGGTTGGCGTTTAGATGACCAAGAAATTAAGTGATCACCAAGAAACACACAATACCCTAAAGTAGAGCGACGGGTATCGGGACATCCTCCCCAATCAGCGTCAGTATAAGAAATGAGCTGAGTAAGAGAAGATTTATATAGATGTAAACCATAAGACAGAGTACCCTGCAGATAGCGTAAAATACGCTTAAGAGCAGTCATATGCTCGTCCATGGGATCATGCATGTAGAGACAAACCTGTTGAATGGCATAGGAGATGTCAGGTCTAGTGAAGGTAAGGTACTGGAGGCCACCAGCAAGACTCCTATACTTAGTAGGATCCTCAAAAGGAGAGTCCTTTGAGGCACTAAGTTTAGGTTTAGTGTCAACAGGAGTGGAACAAGAGCTGCAGTTAGTCATGCCATCCCTTTCAAGAAGCTCAGTAGCATACTGTTTCTGTGATAAGAACATGCCAGTAGCAGTGCGGGTCACAACAATCCCCAAAAAGAAACTCAGAGGACCCAGATCCTTCATAGCAAATTCAGTACCCAAAATAGTCATAAAGTGCTTCCTCAAGCGATCAGATGATGCTGTAAGAATGATATCATCAACATATAACAAAATATAAGCTATATCCGAGCCCTGTCTGTAAATAAACAATGAATGATCAAAGATACTGTGAGAAAAACCAATAGTGGCAACAAAATCCGCAAAACGCTGATACCAAGCCCGAGGGGCCTGTTTGAGACCATAGAGAGATTTCTTCAGTAAACACACATGATCAGGATGACTAGAGTCTCGAAAACCCATGGGCAGATGCGTATATACTGTTTCATTGAGATAACCATGTAAGAAAGCATTCTCGACATCCAACTGGTGAATGGGCCAAGAATGAGAAAGAGCAATGCTAAGAACAGTACGAATAGTGGCCGGTTTTACAACCGGGCTAAAAGTCTCATCACAATCAATGCCTTGCTGTTGAGTCTTCCCATCACCTACAAGACGGGCTTTATGCCGCTCAAATGCACCATCAGATTTTCGTTTATGACGAAAAATCCACATAGATCTAATGACATTCACACCCTGTGGCCTAGGTACCAATTCCCATGTTTTATTAAATAAGAGCATTAAATTCTTCTAACATTGCATTTTTCCAATTTGGGTCACAAATAGCACTAACAAGATCTTTGGGAAGGGGAGATATGTTAGCGATAGTCATGGTATGAAAGTTGGAAGAATACTTGAAATTTGGTTTGAAGATGCCGTGTTTTGCTCGTGTGGACATGGGGTGTGGGGTTGGGCCTGGCATAGTGGGGCGAGTCAAGGGAGGTGAGGTAGGCGCTGGTGAAGAGGGAAGGGAAGGGGTTGGCCCAGTCCGTGTAGGGGAGGGAAGGGGTGAACTGGGCTGCGGGTTAGAGAGAGTAACAGTACCGGGTGAGGGGCGTGTGGGCCCAGCAGACGCAGGAGGCCCACAAGGAGAAGCTTGGGCAGTGGGCAGCTCAAAATGTGGGGCGCTATTTTGATGATGTAGGTAGTGGAGGAGAGGATTAGAGTCCAGAAAAGTGTAATCTTCTATGGGAGGAGTGTGAAACTTAGAAAAAGGAAATTCAGTTTCGACAAACTTCTCATGACGACAAATAATTATCTTGCCACTAGACATATCATAGCATTTGGAGCCCCGATGATTGGAGGCGGGACCAAGATAGACACAAGGGGTGGACCTTTCTTGCAATTTGTGGATAGAAGTGGAGGGAAAGAGAGGAAAACAGAGACAACCAAAGACCTTTAAATCCGAAAGTGTGGGATCGCAGTGATATAAGATTTGAGTGGGAGACTTGAAGCCTAGGACTTTGGTGGGAAGAATGTTTAAGAGGTATGTGGCCATTTCTAAAGCATGATGCCAAAAGGAGAGGGGCAACGATGCATGAGCAAGTAAAGCCCGAATGATGTTTATGGATTTTATGTGGCGTTCGGCTTTGCCGTTTTGAGGTGAAGTGTAGGGACATGAGAGACGGAAAAGCATGCCATGATGATCAAAGAATGCTTTGAATGTGCCATTAATGTATTCTGTGCCATTGTCACATTGAAAAGTTTTAATATGACGCTCAAATTGAGTACGGATGAGTGCATGAAAAGATTGAAACAAGTGTTTGACCTGTGATTTCTTAGCAATAGGAAATGTCCATAAAAATTTGCTGTAATCATCAAGAAACAAAACATAATAACAATGACCAGAAGCACCCATAATGGGAGACGTCCAAAGATCACTATGAATAATATCAAATGGTTGAGCAGTGTATGACCCAGAAGCATAAAACGGTAATTTAGAGTGTTTGCCAAGGGGACAGGAAAAACAAAAAGAATTACAAGCCTTATTACAATCAATTAACTTATTACTATTGAGAGATCTAAGAACAGCAGCACCAGGATGACTTAAGCGAGTATGCCAAAGATCCGAGGAAGTAGTAGTAAGGGCAGAGTTATTGACGTGAGACATGGCTTGATTTTGAGAGAAAATAGGATAAAGGTCACCGGTACTGTCACATCTCATGAGTTTGGTTCCCGTCTGTAAATCATTCACAGAAAAAGCAAAGGGATCAAATTCAATAGAAATTGAATTATCAGTGGTGAATTTACGAACGGAGATTATATTCTTAATCAATTTAGGAGCATGTAACACATTTTTTAAGGTAAAGGGAGGATATGGGGAAGGTAACGTAGTACTACCGTGACCAACAATTGGAATTAGATGACCACTACCAACAACAATTTTATTATTTTTAATGCTCGAATTGACATAAGAAGAAAGAATACCTTGGTCCGCAGTCATGTGAGATGTAGCACCAGTGTCCATGTAATAATTTTCGTCCGGTTGAGAAAATGAGAGTGTATGCATAACAGCTTCCACGTCTGTGGGAGTGTAGGAGGGAGCCATGACAGGATAAGCTTGCGGACGAGCGCCCATATTCCTGGGCCAGCAGACCGAGGTGGAGGGTGCGGGGCAGCATGCCGTGGGGTCCACGACGTAGCTGGATATGGGCACGGAGGTGGAGGCGTGTGCCACTGATTGGGCCAGGGAGCCCAAGAAGCCCAAGGAGGCTGCTGCCAATAAGAAGGGGGCCCGGTTTGAGTGAGATGACCATGAGAAGGTCGCCCTTTGCCAGAAGTTTTAGAGGTAGGTTTTTTTTGTTTGTTGTTTTTGGAGTTGGGACGTGAAGTTGAAGAGGAGAGGTCGGGAGTAGGAGTGCCGCCGGAACCGGTGACCAGAGCCGCCTGGGAGCGGTTACTAGACCCCCCTTCCTTAGCGAGACGATGCTTGATCGTCCGTTCAGCAAGCTTGAGTCGAGAGCGACAACTTTCAAAAGACGGGAGAGGCTCTTGGTTCTGGATGTAGTCGACGGTGCCGGCGTAGGCTTCAGGTTGCCCAGCCGTGAGTTTGAGAACCAACCGACTGTCAGAAAGAGGAGAACCAACATCGGCAAGGCGGTCGGCTACTGATTTTATGTGATTACAGTAGCTATCAATAGACGAAAAATTCTCGAAATCAAGGGCAGCAAGTTCTTCTTCAAGATGAGTTGTGCGAGAAGCTTTGTTGTCCTGAAACAAAGATTCGAGACGGGCCCACGCACCATGAGCAGTGTCGTCTTTGAGTAAAATAGCATGTAGGAGGTCGGTGGATATTGTCTCGTATATCCATTGAAGAACCGCGGCATCGAGGTGCTTCCATAAAGCAGGGTCTTTTGCTTTGGATGCGGCATAGGCGGCGACCTCCGTTTCCTCCGTAGGAGGAATGATGTGGTGGTGAAGATCATGAACCCTAACTAGAACCGTAAATATAGCCGCCCAAGAGTGGTACATACCATGCTCCATATCCAATATAATGGGAATAAGGGACTTAACATTGGTGATGGTTAAAGCGGGATGGAACTTGGGTGTGTCGGCCATGGAGGATGTGCAGCGGAAGAAGATGAGGAACGAGAAAGAAGGAGTTCTGTTAGGGAATTAAGAACGTAGCCTAACTGATACCATGAAAGAGTTTTAATGGTTGACTTTCTCATTATCAATTTACAGAATATATACAAACTACTAGAGTATATTTAGCCTAATATTTAGGTAACTGACTAACTATATAAGGCACTAAAGAGATACTTTACAAATATACAAAATAGCAGAATATATTAGCATATATTCTAACAGTTAGTATTTCATTAACTAGGATTTGGAGTATCCCAATCATGGTTTCCAGGCCATTCTATTTTCATGAGTAGAGTTTGTTGGGTTTGTTATGTTTGAGATTTGATGCATTTTCAATCATGAATTTTGTTGGTGACTTAGTTGGTCTGAGTTTTATCACCTTTTGACCCATTTTTTGCTCCTTAATAGCTTGCTTTTAGATGGTTGACCTTCATAAATGATTGATTGTTATGCATCACTTGTTTATTTGTATTGACTTGGGTTTTATTCCGATTCCTAACTTGGACTAGTTAAGTGATGACACCTTGAAGTTTTGTTGCTATAATTAGGACTCTAAACTCCCAAAGAAAGATTTTAGAGGTGTTTAGGATTCTTTATTCTCTTTGCATATTTCCTTTACAAGTTAATCACCATAGCTCTAATTGGTCCGACAACGTCGTTGGCGGCCGTCTAACAAGATAAAATCGAGGAATCTTCCCTTATGTCAGGTACCTCATTGTAGTACACGTGTCAAATGATTACACGCCTTGTTAGAGGAATAATACTTCTATAAATAGCCCACAAGTATCATTTCTGCAAGTACATTTACACACACCTAAAATAGCTTATTTCTCTCTCTTAAAATTCTTCATGGGCACGTGCTGACTTGAGCGTCGGAGGGGGTTTCCTTGCATCCTCCAGAGGGTAATTTACGTTTCCTTTCTGTGTAGTTATTAATTACCAGCGGACGCTAATTCCATTACTTGGCGAACTCTTCTCAGGACCGCCAATCCATTCAATTCTACCACCAGAACAAATACTAATGCGACAATGATGGAAAGGTGTTGGCGCTGTTAGTTATAATCCATATGGCAAATTGGAGTGTTAGCTGTGCCAAGACCATAGTTGCTAACGTTGGTGTATTGCTAGCCCAACAAGTTGGGTACAGTTTAGTTGAGCTACAATGTGATGCCCTTAACCTTGTTAAAGCGGTGTCTCCCACGTGATGGACTAGATATAGTTACTGACGATATTCGTCATATAGGTGATAGACAATTATGGTTTCTTTTTCTTGTTCTCATGTTAAGCGTGTTTCAAATGTGGTGGCTCATTTAATTGTTAGATTAGCTCCTGCTAACTGATTAGACAGTTATTTGTTAGTTCTTTCCCCCAATGAGTTTTATCCTTTGGCGTATCATGATTTTGCTGATTAATATATCTACACGTTTTACCTCTAGAAAAACATTTTCCGATAACATTTTTTATATAATTTGGGATATTTTATGTTAGGGAAGTTGACTTAGCTCAATATTTATATATTATTAGGAAACTTTAGTAGTAATAATTTATAAACCCTAGCCCTCTTTCTTTTTTCTCTCTAAAACCCTAGCCTCCTCTACCCTTCTTCATCAGTTAGGGGCTGCCATGGATTATTTCATCCATGGTAAGCCCCTTTTCCGCTTTTATTTCAGTTTTTGTTTCATTTTCTTGTCTTGTTGAATAAATTAGTATCTCTTTATGAGATTTCTTCAAACCCTATTATGGGGTTTTCAGTGTCTATTGTGGAGATCTCCTTCTCCCCTATGGGAGTTGTGAGTGTAGTTTTTTTGTTTTTAGGTATGAGAAATTGTTCTTCTTATTGGTTGAAGTTCGAGACTCAACATGAAGGTATTGGAATCTCGGATGCGGTTAACATGGTTCGATCAAGAATATTCTTCCCAAGCTATGTCAGAATGATAGACTTCCTCATCAATAGCTGTATGATTCAGCAAATACAAGGGGGATGCGCTGTATTGCTCGATGTGGTTCATTATAGTTTCTTCGAAGACGAATTTGATTTAATCTTGTTTAATTGTATCTTGTTTTTCTTTAATATCTATTGTAGATGCCGTTTGGCATTCAATTAATGAAATTTCTCTTTAAAAAAAAAAAAAGGAACTTTAGTAGTAGCCTGCGATTTCCTTTGTCTCCAAGGACTTAATGTCTCGAGTAAATCCATATGTGAGTATGATAATGAGAGGTCGAAAGATTTACAATAATTTAAAATCAAAATAAAATAAGTGGCCATGCATATAACTTTCTGGATAAATTAAACTAAGTCAACATATATAGGAACAACAATTACAACCTCGATTTCTAATGTTACCAATACATGAGACTCCAAATAAATAATTTTTCTATAGCAATTCAAGGAAATTCCCGAGCTTTAAGACTAATTTAAGTTAAGTAACAATATAAAAAAACTACATTATAATGGAGTGCATAACTTAAAGTTTTAACTAATATAAGGAGCTAGTGTTTGACTAGACATGGAGCACGAAAGATGGTAAATTTGTAGATATTATTCTGAGGATGAAGCAGCTCAAAAACACAACCATCTCCTAACTTCAAATTATTGTCCCTATAAAACTTTCGCATCTCAGATCGTCCGAAGATTTCCGCCTTAACCTTATGGCAATTATGCAGATAAACATACAACGTTAACTTATAGCATCTCTTCTCATCACCCGATCCTATTATAAATATCTTTTGCTTATGCTTACCCTCCAAATAAGCTCTAGCATATTCAAGCGGAATCGTCTGCACGTAAAATCAAAACAAAAAACAATAAGACGATAATCATCTATAATTGGTGACCTTTCTCCATGAATGAAAGGAAATTTGAGAGAATTTCTAATTAACCAATTATGTATTTTTTTTTTTGGATAAATTACATCTTACCACCTAGACTTTTCATGTTTTTAGAAACTCCCACCTTAATGAATTTTTTTTATAAATTTCCACCTACCGTTTTCAGTTTTATTAAAAACTCCCACCACTTGACAATTTTTGTTAAATTTCGTTAACAAAACCGTTTAGTGGGTCCCTCATATACATTTTGTTAACAAAATTGAACTTGAAATAGTTGCAAGTCTTTCAAAATAGTTATAATTCGTTCCAAACTTGCTCCAAAATTGTTGAGATTTTGCCCTTAAATTGACGAAATTGACCTCGATTTCAGCGTAAATTAATAATAAAATGCATATGTGAGGTCGACTTAACAGTTTTGTTACCGAAATTTAACAAAAATCGTTAAGTGGTGGAAGTTTTTAAGAAAATTGAAAATGGTAGGTGGAAATTTATAAAAAAAATTCATTAAGGTGGGAGTTTCTAAAAACGTGAAAAGTTCAGGTGGTTTTGAACAAAAAAAAATTTTTTTTTTATAGGAAAACTATTAGTATTAGGCTTAATTCCCTTACCAGTCCCAATTTGGCCAGATTCCAACTCCGGATAGGAACCTTGAAATGAGGATTCTCAGATTGAAAGTTGTGAAAGCTTTGTTGAACAACATCATCTTCAAATAAAGAAAACGAAACATAATTTAGAAACACATAACATAAATTTAAGAATATATATATTACTCTTCAAAGAGTTTCTCGTTTACCTTGGCTTTTGTAGCTTGAAAATTTTACGTTATCAAAATCTGATGAAGCAAGATTGACAGTAGTCTTAACATTAGATTTTCTCTTCATAGCACAAGAGATTTTTCTAAGTGGATAGTCTATCTCTGTAGCACTTAGGTCGAATATATCGACGTCAAATTGTGATATTGAGCCACCATCGAACCTGAATAATAAGAAATGGCCCCACTTTACGTTATAAAATTCCATTACATCTTGCCAACCCTCTCCCAGGAAGATGTCATTGTTAGTTTTCTCTAATTTCACCTTCCATGGTTGTTCAGAATTTGGTACATTGAGATATATGTCACTAGAAAGATGTCTTCCATATTTCTTCACAAATGCCCGTGGAATCCTCTGTGTAGAAATAGGGGATGAATCATCATCATTTATATGAACACAAGAAATTTTTAGTGAATAAAAGCATCAAATATGCATAAATAACTGGAAGAAAAATTGTACAGCATGCAGTTCCATGTTCTCACTTTATGTACATCTTTGACAAATCCTACCCAAAAGTTCCCAATATCTTCCCAAACATATTACGTATACTTCCAACCTCAAGGATTTAATGACTATCTAGCTAGTCCGCCTAAAAATAACGTGCTTCCTCCTTATTTTTCCGTAAGGCTGCTTTCTTTTTCTTCTTTAATTTGTACTCCCTCCGTTTCAAAATATAAGACATTCACGCTTTATGAAAATGTGCTTTGATCACAAATATCTCTCATAATATGATAAATAAAAAATATATTGTTGGATTCGTCTGAAAAATACTATAATAATATTAATTTTATAAATTTTTTATCCAGGTAAATTTAGAGTAATTAATGGTCAAAGTTCGACTTTGAACATTGTGCATGCCTTATATTTTGAAACGGAGGGAGTATTATTTTTAGGGAAGATCATCACACACATCCACCCTAAGTTCAAACTCAGCAGAACAGGCGGAAGCATATGCAATTCTGAAAGGAATTTCAGATATGGAATGGAGATGTCCAGTTCTTATAGTAAAATCAGATAGCACAGAAATCATCACAGCATTGAAGAGCGACATTGGTACGAATAAGAATTTGGACAACATCGTAAGAGACATAAAAAGGCTAGCAAATAGTTTCACGTTTGTCTCTTGTATTAAGGTAAGTAGAGAAGAGGTTAAGTTAGCGCATAACCTTGCTGTAAAAGCAAGGAAGAGCTAATTCCTTTCGCTTTTTTGGTTTCACCCTTTGTCAAAAAAAAAAAAAAAATCCTATTTTAGTCATCCTTCTCTATTTTATCATTTATGGGACACATCAACAAGGTAAGTGATATCCTTTGCTAACAATAAACTAAATATAGATGCAAACAAACAGCAGACTGCAAATTCTTTAAAGCTCAAACATAACCTACAAATTCGCTTGAAATAAAAAAAATATGAAGTTCATAATTAGATGAAAATCTAGTAAACCCACATCATATATATATACTATAATTTAACACCATATATTCATCTTACTTATTAACTCTTTCTAGCTACCAAACAATACAATGACTCACAAGGCATGCATGAAACTAAACACACATCAAAAAGAATTAGTCCCTCTGTCTTTTTTTATTTGCTACAAGCACTTTTTCACAAAGACCAAGGAGTATATAATTCCGGACTAAGCAAGTAATAAGAAAAGGAATTATGTAGGAAAAAAGTGAAAGAAATGAACTTACAAGCTTGAATTTTTGAGTGAGGGGAGCGACAATAATCTTGAAGAAATGAATTGTATCCTCACCATTTGTAGCAGCTTGAGTTTTCTGAATCTTCATAAGCCCATTACTTGTCATGATTTTCAGCTGCACAGTGCACACTACTGGCGTGAGATTGAGGAGTAATAACAAGGAAGAATAATAGAGAGAGAAAAGTTGTGGTGAAGAAAAGAGAAGATTTCTTTCTTGATAATTAACGTTATGTTAGCCGTATGTTATAACCTTATAGGAGTATCATATTTTTGTCCATTGGACATTTAAACTTCAGTACTTCATTTCCTTTTTGGTATCCTTAGACCTTATTCAATAATGTCTTACTTCACCTCTACATGCACCTAATACCGTGACAGGTTTCTTTTGTAATTTGCTTGTTCATTAAGCCAACAGCATGAAATATTAACAGTACGACGTACGTGCCTGCATGAAGATACAGTATCTCCAAGCATTGAATTCTTTCGTTGTAATATAAATCATGATCAATGCTACAGGATTCGAGTGACATATACGATATATATGATGCAGTGCCATAGCATACGTAATTGTACTACTACTAATGATGGGGGTGTTTGGTTCGTTGAGAGGAAAGGGAAAGGGTATGAGAAAGGGTTACAAGAGAAATGGAAAGGGTTTTCCTTTGATTAAAAATTAAAACACTTATCTTTTATGAAAAAGAAGCTCCATTGAGTGGCAGATCAAGAAATTAAGCAATTATCTTAATGAAATGCCTAGATGACTAATTAATTTCATCTAGTTGACTAATAGTACAAAGAATAATCCAATAATCTACAATCATTATCACTTATAAATTTGAAAAAAAAAATACCCATAATAACACAGCATGAGAATAACACAACTACTTAAAGAAATTTAACAAGAATTTTGGTAAATCTGACTTCGAATTTTAAGCAATGAAAATAAAGAAACATGTCCATATTAATTCTTTTTAGGTAAGTCAGATATTTCAAAAAAATAATAATAAAATAATGGGACATTTACCTGTGTTCAGCGTACTTGCGGTGGACGAGTGGGCTGACTGCTGAGTGGCTGACCGTGCACTACGCCGGTGTGAGATACCGGTGACGGAAGAGTGGGGAGTCAGAACTCAGAACTAGAAATGGGGAACTAGGAAGAGTGGAGAGAGAAAAGTAGTAGAGAAGTAGGAAAGATATGTTTGTTTTTACATTATACTACCTCCGTTCTTTTTTAGTTGCAACGTTTGACAAATTGCACTATTCATGTTCTCTTATTTGAGCACATTTATTGATTTATATGTTAAACAAAATATAGTCATGTGGGGTCTTGTTTGATTCGTTTCGATGTAAGCTTTCATAATATCAAATTTTTATAATTTTTACTTACATACAATTAGAGATAAAACGGTTTGAAATTGTACATTGGCAAACGTAAAAGTCAAAACGTTGCAACTAAATAAAAACAGAGGTAATATATATTCCGATCCGTGTGTTATTATCATGTTTTTGTCTATTGGACATTTGCAGTTCAGTACTTGGTTTTCTTTTTTTTGGTATCTTATTCAATAATATCTTACTTAGTTACTTAGTCACTACATCTACATATATGTTACTTTTGCTTATTTATTACTACACAGTGTACATGCATGATCCAAGCATTCAACTTCTGGGGAGTGTTCGTTGTAGACTTGTAATATTGAATGCGACGAGTTTAATTAAAAGTGCTATATATGATAGATTAAATTTAGTTGGTGTCAAAAACTAACTACTCTAACTGGTTGGACTGAGATAGTGAACAAAAATGATCTTATAGCTCATATTAGTGACCATTTCATCACTAACTTGTTTACGACTGAGATGACATGTTTTACAAAGAAAAGACAGTGGGGTTGCTTAAACTTAGTTCGAATGTCCACCATGGAAGAGGACAGAAAAGCTATTTTTAGTATGGGGCCCTTGAAAGCCCCGGGGGTGGATGGTTACCATCCAATATTCTTTCAAAGACACTGGGATGAAATTGGATGTGCTTAACTTTGTGATTGAATTCTTTAGGATCTGTGTTGTCAAGCAGGAGATTAACAAAAACTTGATCAATTCAACCTTATTCCAGAAGTGGACAGTGGCGGAGCCACGTAGTAACAAGGGGTAGCACGTGCTACCCCTGCTTTTTTTTTAAAAAAAAAAAAAAAAAATTCAAAAAATCGGAAAAAATCGCAAAAAAATAAGGAGCGCGTTTCATTTGGAAATTTCACTCTCTCAACTCCTCAAACTCAGTCTCTCTCTCTCTCAAATCTCAAACTCTCAACTCCCATTCTCGGTGTTGACGTGCTGTGTCGTCGGAAAATTGAGTCTCGCCAGTCGCCAGTCGTCGGAGTAGTCAATCTTGGTCGTCGTCTCGTCGGAGAAAATGGTAAGTTTGTTGTTCCGCGAATTATAATCTAGATCTAGCCCTAAATTTGAGTTTCCTCTTAACTTTGGTTCTTAAATCTTAATCCCCTCTTAACTTTGGTCGTCGTCTCGTCGGAAAATTTGAGTAGTTAGTCTTAACTTTCTTTCTCTTTCTTCTCGGCAGTTGGCTCTCTAGAAATAGTTTTCTCACTTAAATTGGTCGGCGACGGCGAGAGTGACGGCGACAGTAGCGACATAGTTGCACTTCGGCGGTTCGGCGTTCCGAGATCCGGCGTTCAGCCACTGCATTCAGGTAACTTTCTATCTCTTTCCTCTAAAATTGTTATATGGCAGTTTTTTTATTATTTTAGGCTGAATTTCAGAATTTTTGGAAATTGTGGTATGTGGATTTGTGGAATTAGTAGTTTGTGGATTGTTCATTGTTGTGGAATTTGATTGTTCATTGTTGTGGAATTTGGGTTGAAATTTTGATTGTGACTTGTGAGGTTGAATTTTGATTGATTATTGTCGTTTTTTTTCATTGTTAGTTACTAGTTAGGCTGAATTTGTGGAAGTATGATTGTTAATTGGGTTGAATTTGTGGAAATTTGTTAGTGATATATGATATATCATATGGTGTTGAAATTGGGAATTTGTGGAATTTGTTAGTTTACTATTATTGTAGTTGTGGGAATGAATGATTAGTGAATGAAAATCTATATTTCAGAAGCATGAAGAGAAAATAAGGGAGGGATATTTCAAGCTTTTTTTTCCAAAGGAACACCTAATGAAAATCAAGTTGAAATTGGGAATTTAGTAATTACGAACTTTTTTTTTTTGAGTTTCTAGTAATGTAAAGTTGTGCTACCCCTGGTTTAGAATCTTGGATCCGCCCCTGGAAGTGGATGACCCTAGAAGCATCAAGCAATTTAGACCTATTAGCCTATGCAACACATCTTATAAAATCATCACAAAAATCCTAGTCCAGAGGCTCAGACGACCCTTATATTACTTAATGGTATGATCTCCCCAAACAAAAGTAACTTTCTCCCTGGTAGGGGGACTGAAAATAATTATATAGCGGCTTCTGAGTTTCTTCATTCTATGAAGGGTAGAAAAGGCAGCAAGTGTTGGGTGACCCTTAAAATTGACCTAGAGAAAGCTTATGATAGACTAGAATGAGACTTTACTCTTGATATGCTTATCAGCCATAACCTTGATACGCACACATGTAATCTTATCATGATCAGTTATATGTATTATGTGTCTTCTTCAGTTATCTTTAATGGTCATTCAATTGAGTTCTTCCAGCCTTCTAGGGGTATTAGGCAGGGAGACCTCGTCTCCCCCTATATTTTTATTATGTGCATGAAGCACCTAACCCACATGATTAATGACTCATGTGCTAGCTAGCTCTAATTAATATTGGACCCCCTTCTCCTTCCATAGAAGTAGGGTGCGGACTTTCCATCTCAGTTTGCAGATGACTTTCCATAGAAGTAGCTCTAATTAAAATGGTTAATGCAATGATCAATACTCTGAGAGCCTTCCATGCCAAATTATGTCTTAAAATGAATCCACTGAAAAGTGTGGCTTACTTCTCAAAAAACACTGATCCCAAGATTAGTTCCCTCATATCTAGTAGGATGAGCATCCCATCCAATTCTGACCTAGGACTGTATCTAGAGTTTTTCTTCAATGATAAAAGACCTAGTAAAAACCAGCTGAGTCATATTGCGAGGAAAGTTCAGAGCAGGTTAACAAGCTGGAAGTCTAAATTCCTATCTAGGGCTGGGAGGACTAATACCCTTATCTCTTCCACTATCAATGATTTACTTCTTGCATATTCTATGAATTGTATTTCCCTGCCCAAATCCATTAAAAAAACTATTGACTTCATTGTGAGAAATTTTTACTGAGGGAATAAGAAGAGGAAGACCAAAATGGCTTTCATTACCTGGGATAAGATATGTGGCCCTAAAGAATCTGGTGGTCCGGGGATTAACAAAATGATATTTCAAATAAAATTGCTTTAGCAAAGTTGTATTGGAAGATGAATTCCCTGGATAACCTGGCTACCCAGGTCATTTATCAAAAGTACTGTAGAGGAAGGAAAACTCCAAAAACCTTTAAATATGACTCTCATATTTGGCAAGACATAGGTAAAGGGTGGTATATCTTTTCTAGATTCTCGAGGTGGTGCCTTGGGAAGGGGGGTCATATTTCTTTTTGGCATGATGTCTGGACTCCCTTTAGTCCTCTAAGACATTTGAGAGAGGTGGTTTCTGGCCCCATAACGTGTAGTCAGAGTGAACGTAAAATTGAGAGCATTATTGACCAGGGGCAATGGAACTTTCAGATCCTATCCCTAACTCTCCTCCCCGTCTCCGAATGGATTTCAAAATACCTATTAATAAGAATAATCAGGATTGGGAGGATACTTTAGCTTAGCTTGTTGGGTGGCTAAGGGGAGTTATTTTGACTCCAAACTAATCTATGCAAAGGAATAGGAAGAGTCTTCCCCCACTGCAATAAAGATGGGGAATGGAATAACATCTAGTCTGCGACGTGCCACCCAAAAATCCAACACTTTCTCTGGGCCATCCTGTGGAATGGCATCCCAACGAGGAATACCCTTTATGCTAGGAAGATCACTAGATAACCCCAACTGCCCTTTCTGTCAAACCATTCCTAAATCATGTGAACATTTCCTTAGGGATTGTGTTAGAGCTAAGGAGACTTGGTTAAAATGTACCCTCCCCCAGGACTTCTTCACTCCTGACTTCCAATCGTGGTTTAGTGATAACATCAACTCCCCTGTAATTTTGAAAAATCACAACAACATTTCTTGGGTTACTCTATTCTCTTTCCTCTGTTGGAGGATATATATTAGAAGGAACCAATGGGTTTTCAATAGTAAGGATCTAAAACTAGAACATTTTTGGTACAAATCAATTTTCCTAGCTACTGAATATGCTGGCTCAAGACATATGTCATCCATCACCTAAAAATCAAAGCCTCCCCAAATTTCCCTGGTTCATGACTATGATATAGTAGTGGATGCCTCTTTCTGCGTTTCTAACCTTCATGTAGGAATGAGAGCCATTTGCAAGAGTATGACAATCCAATGGGTTGAAGGGCTCTGTGGAACTTTGTGAGCAATGACGCAAATCTTGCAGAGATCCTGGCAATTCATGAAACACTATTGTTGTAATAACCCTATTTTTAAGAGTGTTTATTTAAACGTTAAGTATATTTATTAAGTTAATTATGTTTCAGAATTTCTTATTTTATTTGAGAAGTGGAATGTGAATTATATTGTCGTGTTTGTAATATATTTATTTATTTAATTTTATGAGATTATTACTATTATTA
This sequence comes from Beta vulgaris subsp. vulgaris, assembly GCF_026745355.1. NCBI lineage: Eukaryota > Viridiplantae > Streptophyta > Magnoliopsida > Caryophyllales > Amaranthaceae > Beta > Beta vulgaris. The sequence goes on from NC_079210.1 coordinate 4,982,093, forward strand.
TTTATATTGTGAGTTTTGTGCAATTAGTTGAGCGGTATTTCGCAAATTAGAAAACCAAAGTCGGTTTCCTTCTCAAACCATCCGATCCTTTTATATTATTGTCGGTCAATGAAACCTCATCACATTCCTTAAGTCTCTCTCGTGGGTTCTAAAATCTCAAAACCCAAAAGAGAACCCCAACCCCCGTGAAAAAAATCCGAAGCCCCAAAACCCAAATCCCCTGTTTCTCTCTTCTTTCGTTCTCCCCTGCTTCCCTTTCACGGTGTTTCGTCGCTGCTCGGAGTTGCTACTCGTCGGAGCTTTGATGTCGGCCACCTTCGTGTCTCTCTCTCCTCCGTTCTCTTCCTCTTCGTTGATGTGCAAGCGGTGTTGTGCGCGTGCCGCCGTGGTGCTGCTGCTGCCGCATTTGAGGAGTTGTTGTTGTGTTGTTGGTTCTGCTAGTGGTTGTTTTGTTCGGCTGTTGCTGTCGCTGTTGTTGTGGTTGACGGTGCTCGCCGTCAAAGCCTCGAAACCCCCTCCGCTCTCTGTTCTTCGCTGCTATCTTAGCAGAGATAAAGGCTAATTCTCTGTTTTCCTGTTCAAATTCTAATTTCAAGATTTGTAAATTAATCCCAAGTTGTTGTTGTTTGTTGTTATTGTTGTTGCGTTGTCGTTGTACTTATTATTGGTTGTTATTCTGTTGTTGGTGGTGGAGGTGTTGGTGTTGTTGCTGTTATTATTATTGGTGTGGTGATGCGTTGTTGTAGTGGTGTTGTTGTGGTTGATGTTGTGTGGTTAGAGTTGATATATTTGAAGATAAGTGTAGAAATTATAAAATTAGTTAGTTTCTATTTGCGGGATTTAGTTTAATTACCATAGTGGTTATATTAAGAGAAGTTAATTAGCTTAGTTAAGATTGGTTATTAATTATTGTTATTGTTGTGAGGTAAATTATTGTGGAGTTCAAGTTAGAATTGGCGATCAATTGCCCATGATTATTCTTGGTGGTGAATTACTAAGGAATCGGTGATGCGTATAAGGTAACTTTTATGTTCAGTAAAATCATTTACTCATGCCCATGTGTGTGTGGATCTATGTTCTATCTTTGATAATTAAGTTCGTACTATGGCCATAGTTATGGATGTGATTATGAAATGTCATTGATTGATTACGAATATGCAACTGTTTTGCTGGCTTAGTTTATGAATTGAAAATAGAAAGTGGGCAAGGTATGGGTGGAGGATGGTTACTCTTTTGACCTGATACGGTCGGCTACGCTCCATAACGAACCTTGGGGGTAGTATTGCTAGGCTCCATAACGAACCTTGGAGGCAGCGTTTGTCCTTTGTCCAAATCCCGTACTTGCCACTGATTTGTTTAAGAGAGTGAGCTATGCCAGCGTTGTAACGAGATGAAAATGATTTGAGAAATAAAATGTTTATAAAGGGGCTGAAGTAAAGGTTACGAGTTTTCTCTCATTTTGGAATTTTGTTTGTTTTGTATTTTCTCCCTAAATTTGCAGGTTTGGTGTTGTGAGCTCGAAATTGGAAGTGAAGCAAGGTTATAATGTTGTCGAAGATTATGGATTGAGTTTGTATCTAGATAGTTGATTTGAGAATAGTTATTTATATTTCATTGTATATAATATTTGGGAATATTAGTCGAGTTATTTGTGTATTTAAGGATATTTTTCCGCTGTGAAGTAATTTATTTAAGAGTATGTTAATTTTAGTTTATGGATGTCGAGTTTGTTTCGCTAGCAGCTCGGAAGAGCGGGCTGTTACAATTGTGGATAAAGGCAAAGAACTAGACCAACTGCATTATACTCTCAGACTCCCTCATTACTGTGGATTGTATAAATGGCGGCACCAAGATCAAAGACCGATATAATAATTTCACTACCATGTGCAGGGATGTGTTGCATTAGGAGGGCCACATCCAACTAGAGAAAGTGGACATGGATCAAGTTCGAGAGGCTGACATTCTAGCCAAAGCGGTTCGCAAAGGAAGTGGGGAGGTAGATGTTTTTCGCCAATTTTGTATAGCCCCTTAGGTAAACTAGGAATTAATATGGAGGATATTACTTTTGAACAATTATGTTTATGTTGTAATGATGGGACCTCATATCCCTCAACTAGCTAGGCTAGCTAACTTGCTATGTGTAACCTTTAATTAGTTATCCAGTTCTAATCATCCAAAATAAAAAACTAACCCTAACTGTGGGTCAATTCCAAAATGATCCTACTCAAATTTGGTTCGACTCGAAAGAGCTAGGTCTCTATAACTGGCCTGAACCCGACTTGAAATTAATAGTAATCAGTTTATATTTCGACCCGATAGAATTGCAGTGACAAGAATCCCGTTAAACTCGATAATCTAACGTCCGAGCCCAACATTCATTTGACTTGAAGTCATCCGAAACTAGTCAGACCAGCCAAATACCCTATTTCATATTCAACTTGTATCTGACTCAACTAGGATATAACCCGAATTTGGTTATACCCGACAGAGTATGACGGGGATCGGACCCATTTGATTGGATCTTTTTTAACCAACATATTTTGACTCACTAGACTCTGAGAGATAAACAACTTTTACTCAAATTGATTTATTTTTTAATATTTAGAAGATCTTTTAAGCAAGTTAAGTTTATCTTTTACTAGATCACTCTTATATATAATTGTAACCAACATGATTAACATTTACTCGAATTCTCAAGTTAATTATTTTACTTTGAATTTCTTTTATTAACTTCTTGTTATAACATATAACTTGAAATATGTGAACGTGTTGCTCGAATAAGACGTAACATGAAATTATGAGTGATCACTTATGACATATGCTGAAAGGATCTATTATTTTCTGTCTATTCAAGTAATCAAAATTCATACAAACATTAGAAACACTATAATTTAATGTTATAATTGTAATTATATTTTTATGATGATTCAAGTATTTTCTTCATTTTTTGTTTAATATTCTAATAAGTACAACATAATCTTGTATAGCGTGAATTGTATCATAATTTTCAAGGTTGGTTTTGTGGGATCTTTGGATAATATTACTTCATCCATCATATAATATAGTGCTTTTTTTTTAGACGGTCTCCAAGATATACATTTGATCATCGATGTCTCCAACTTTGTATTTGATAAAAATATGAAAATTTAATATTTGAAAGTACACATTAAGGAAAACCTAATACGATCCCACTTGAGCATTTTTTTTGTATGTATTAATGAGAACTTCAGTCAATGATTCTAAAGTTTGACCTTAAAAAAGAGAAACAACCACAATATTACGGGACGGAGAGAGTAGTAATTTGGCCGTTACTAGTACCAATTTAATTGTTATTATCAATTTCATATATAGATAGTATGATAATGCAAGTACCTATACAGTTATTACTAATCTAAGTAATAACTTAATTATATTAAGGGAAATTTTCATTGATAGGCTCTTATCCTTGAGAATTTCCAATGGTATATTCAACTTTTTTTTTCTTTCGATTGTTAGGCCTCAATTTTTCTAATTTACCCAAATGTAGCATTAATGAGGCTTAAACATTAATTTCATATTTAATTTTAGTACTTATGCCAAGTTTGTCTAAGTCCTACCAACCATGATTTATTTAGGTCAAATATTAGGTCAATATTAATCTTTGTGATGAATCCTGACATATCTTGGTATATTGTATATAATTTATACAAATGTTATAATTATTGTAATTATTATCTTATGATGATTCAAGTATTTTCTTCATTTTCTTACTCTAATAAGTACAACATAATATTGTATAGCGTGAATTGCATCATAAATTTCAAGCTCAATTTTGAGGGATTTTAGGATAATAATTATTATCTCTGTTTCAATTTCCGTCTTTTTTGGCATAAAAGGAAAGATATTAATTTTTAGAAATCCCCGATTGGATAAGACGATAATATAGTGCTTGTTTCCTTTTTACACAGTCTTGACGATGTACATTTCACCATAGATATCTCCAATTCCGTATTTGACAAAAATATAAAAATTTGATATTATGGCAGTACACATTGAGGTGGACCTAACAAGATCTCACGTGAGTATATATTTTTTTATTAATGAAAATATTTCGTCAAAGATTTTAAAATTTGACCTTAAGAAAGAGACACAAGCACTATAATATGGGACGGAGGGAGTATCAATTTGATCGGTACTAGTACCAATTTAATAGTTATTATCAATTTCATATATATATATATATATATATATATATAATATATATAATATATATATATATATATATATATATATATATAGAAGTGAGTTCATATGAGAATGCATACTTACATGAGAAATGAGAATGAATTTTACGTGACATAACTCTTATGAATAAGTGATGTAATTCTAATGAATAAGTGATGTAACTTAAAAAAATGAATATTAGAAGAAAAAAAGTCAAAAAAAAATTTTTTTTTTGGTCTCAAATTTTTTTTAGGGGGGTATAACTCTAATGAACAAGTGTTATAACTCTAATCTAATCATGTGGTTGAGTTTCATTCTCATTTCTGATATAAGAAGCATTCTCATGTGATCTTACCCCTATATATATATATATATATATATATATATATTCACTAACATTAAAAGAGTTTAATTTCTTCTCTTATGACTAATTAATTTAGTTATTTCCAATAAAGAATTTTGAAGTGGAAGTAATTGGTATGTCAAAGATAATAGTTACATTTAGTTTTTTGGTAGCATATAGTTAGTCTTAGTAGTACTATGATAATGCATGTACTATGATAATGCATGTACATATGCTTTTATTATCACTAACATTAAAAGAGTTTTAGTTTCTTCTCTTATGACTAATTAATTTAGTTATTTCCAATAAAGAATTTTGAAGTGGAAGTAATTGGTATATCATGGATAATAGTTACATTTATCTTTATGTAGCATATACTCCCTCCGTTTCCTAAAAATCTTCATTGTTACTGTTTCTACAGATACCAAGGAGAATCCATTTGTGTGGGGTGTGGGTGGATAAAGTAGGAGAGAGAAATGGGTTAAGATAAATAAACAAATATAAAGGATTTAAAGTAGGAGAGAGAAAGAGGTTAAGATAAATAAACAAATATAAAGGGGTTAAAGTAGGAGAGAGAAAGGGAGTAAAATTAAATTAATAATGTAATGGTGGACCATATGACTGGGACATGAGAGGGTAAAAAGGGAAAAAAAATTCCAAATAAGGAATAAAGTTAAAGAGGGAAGATATTTTGGAAACGCACTTAAACGGAAAGAGGGAAGATCTTTAGAAAACGGAGGGAGTAGTTAGTCTTAGTAGTACTTTAATTGAGGGAGACAAAAGCTAAGTGTGGGAGAGTTTGATAAGTGTTAAATTCTATATACTTTTATTCCCTAATTTATATCTTTTTGGATGTCTTATATATGTGTTATTTACTTATTTTGCATTATTATTTACGTATTATTACTATAGGTTAGTTTTCATTAATTATTTTTTTGATTCGTATGAGCCACGAAGGCAGTACAAAGTACAAAGAAGGGGAGATGGATTCGAACTTGTGACATATTGTTCACAGCACCTCAATCTTAACCACTAGACCAAGACATCGTCCTTAATATTAATTATTTATTTTGATTGTTTATTGGACTTAGTAAATGGATTTGTTTTGTGGAAATCATTAATGGACTAAAGACGCTTACCACTATCCTATTAGTTGTCAATGATTATAGATCAGGTAAATACGACTTAGTTTAAGTCATTTGATTGGTTGCAACCTCTAATAGAAGGAAGGAAGACTAAAGAGCAAATCCAATCAAAGGTCTTCTATACTCTCATTTACAACCCATCAAAAATAGCCCATTTGAAGGAGAAAAAGAAACCAAATGCTTGACTAAAGGTACTATACATGGGAAACAAAACAAAAATGAACGAAGCGAATTTTATTCTTTTGAAATCATGTGGAAGCAAAGCAAAAAAAATCAAAAAAAAAGAGAGAAGAAAAAAGGAAAATATTTTTCATCTCCCACCAAGGGCGGATCCAAGATTTCTGGTGAGGGGTAGCACAATTGCACCTTACTAAATACGAAAAAAATAAACAACTTATAACTGCTAATTAAATTCAAAATGTCACAAAATCCATATACAACTACTTGAATAAAAGAAAACTATAATTGTTCACTATAATTGCTCTTTCTCTCTTTTTTCAAAGAGAACTCAATTTTTTTTTAAAAAGAAAACAGGGGTAGCAAATGCTAGCCCTTGTGAGTTAGTGGCTCTATCACTGTCTACCACCTTCACGAACAGAGGAAAGACCAAGAGAAAAAGGAAACATTCCTATTCACCTTGTTGTACATCACAAAAATGTTAGGAAATTAAATTACTCCAATTTCTTTTCTCTGTTTCACACTAAAAACCTTACAAAATCAGTCTCAAATTGTCATTCATCCAATTTTGGGAAGTTCCCACAATCTTTGTCTCGGACTGAACGATGTATAAATTGGAAGCCTCTTCCAATTTAGGTATGTAAGTATAGTCAGAATATAAGGAGAGTACTACAAAGGAGTTTTGTGGAGCCGTAGTAGCAGAATAAGGAGTTCAATTGAGCGAGAAACTTCTGTTTACGGAGGTCTAATTCGTCAACAAATACTCAATGAGCTTCAGTTATATATATTCTCTTTATATTGTTTCTCTTAATTTTGTTATTAGAATTCTCAATTCAATGATGAGTTTTTAGTCTGGTTGATTTTTTATTAGTTAAATATGATTTTAGATTAATTATATGAATTCAAGGTTGGGTTTAATTTTCGAATTACATTGAATTTCAGTTACCTATAGTAATATAACTATGATTTGGTATCTTTTTGTGTTCGATTTACGATTGAATGCTAAGTGTATAATTTGACCTAGTTTAAGTTATATACTATTAGTAGTACTAATCTTAATTTATTTCTGTGAATGGTCTCAATTAAGATTAGAGTGTAATGATAATATTCATGTTAATTAAACTTCTATCAGATTAATTTGAATATGATTAATGAAGTACTACTCCAAATGCTTCTAGATTCCGCCATTATAGGTTGTCATCATACTTACAATGTAGAGTCTAGTTTAGAGTTAGTATCGGCCTAATTCAATACTAATCATTAATATGAAGGATAGAGAAATTTTTCTATCTTAATCTCTACAATTAATCGATTATACCAATCTTGAGTCTAGTAGTTATATTAATTGGTAATCATGGCTAGTTGCTTAATTCTATTGTGGTGGTTATTTCTGGACTGGCTTGTCATCACTTGTAAATACTAGATTAATTTCTCTTTTACTTAGTTCTATTAGTTATTACAATCTTAAGCGCCCCAAGCTTATTTGTGTGAATAGTATTTTTCTCAGTTAAAATTTGAATTTAGAAATATAGTAGTCTCTCCGTGGGATCGACTCTTTCTTAACCTTTTCTACTTATTAAAATTTTTGAAGTCTAAGAATAGATTTTTAATTTTATACAGTAAACGACACTTATCATAATAGAAATCACCCAAGAAACGCATAGTCAGTGAACACCACATCCTACTTCATGGCTTTGCCAGCAACACCACGACCTACCCGTGGCTTGTGGCTGGCACTCTACTGCTTGCTTGGTTCGTCGTGTCACAACTCACAACTCACAACACACACAACACTTGTAATTGTCTACTATTCGTTTCTCCAACGATCTTCAAGTTCAACACATTCAACAATTCTATGCGGTTAGATATTGTGAGCAAGCAACCCATGATACTTTTTATGTATTACTCCCTCTATCCCAACTTATTTGCTACATTTGTTTTATCACAAAGACGAAGGAGGGAGTGGAGACCATTGCCATAACAAGAATTAACAAAAAAGCAAATAGGTAAATTGTGGGACCTATGTACTATATATGGAAATATTTACAAAAACCAAGGAGGGAGTGATGACAAATTTATAAATAAAGTGTGGGACCTATATACTATATATGGAAATAGTTGCAAATGTAGCAAATAAATTGGAACACACCTAAATGGCAAAATGTAGCAAATAAATTGGGACAGAGGGAGTATGTAGATAATAGTGTTATTATTCAAGATTGTCTTAACAATATAGTACCGTTGTTTTTTTATTTGCTATATTTTCGTGCACGAACGTATTATTTAACCCTTAATATCGCTTATTTCATGTAAGTAAAAATTATAAAATTTTGATATTATAAATCTACACGTCGAGACGAATCTAACAAGACCGCACATAACTATATTTTAACTTATAAAATAATCAAAATAATCGGTCAAAGTTAATGACTTCATTCCTAAAGCAATAATGTACCAAACAAAATAAAGCGGAGGGAGTATACGAAAGCCAAATATTGCCTAATGGTGGTAAGAAAATGAAGTACACCCACTAGACGCCTAGACAACTATAAAGAGCTAGGTCAGAAAAGAAATCTCCAAAAAAATCAGCAGTGACAGAGTCAAAGTTGTGGCAACTGACTTGAAGAGGTGCCTAAACCAGTACTGTCAGATAAAAGTTTCTTAGCAAACTTGCTTTGAGTGAATGAGAGTAATATTAATACCATCTGAAACATAAGCGAGTATATCACTCTTTAACTCTTTTGAGTTTCTGAATTTTCATTGATTTATTTATTTATTTATTTTGCTGCTGTATTGGTGTTGCTCATTGATTTCGATTTTGTTTGCATGAAGTTTTTGCAATTGTCGACCTGTCGTTCTTGCTGTTGTATGCTTGTATGGAATTTTGATGTTGCTTGATGTTTTGTATGAGCGGGTGTTAAATGAATAAATTGCTATTTTTGTATTTTAGTCTATATTTTTATTAGATTGTTTATTAAGTATAATAAAAATTGTCATTTACATATATAATTTTTTTTACTTATTTGCATACCCTTGAACTCTTGAAGTTAAACTCTATTTACTTGTCGATTATGGCCCAATTTTTTTATTTCGTCCTTAGGTCATCGTATACTCAGAAACGAGGCTGAAGCGACCTCAAAGTCTCAAACCTAAGAAAAAGATATGCAACTGTCCAAGATCGTGAATGCATAGATAAGGTTTTATGAAGGTTAGGCTTTGAGAGATTTTTTTTCTAAAAGAAGTGAGTTTTAGGAGGCTGAATAGCCAACAAGCTAATAAGAGCTTTACGGAATCTCAAACTGAGATTCCAAGCCATTTTGATAAATTACAAAAATTTTAATACAAGATTTATAAATTACAATATAAAATTTAAACACTTGTTGTAGTTTATTATATGAATAAATAAACATGTGAAATATGTAGTTATGTATGAACATATCTTCACTACAAAGTACAATATGAGGGTTAAAATGTACATCATCTATAAACTACACGATATATTTATCGATTAGTTGAATATAATTCAATCTATTTATGACATTGTCACTGATATATGTGTTTTTTTTTTACGCATAACGATTCAAGATTTGGCATTGACAGGTTGCCAGTGCTAGTAAGAATAATGTTGTCGACACATAGATGGCGGCAATAATTATATGTGTATCCATCTGACTTCTTAATGGGCAAAGAATAATCTTTCTTTGGCGAGTGAAAAACCTTTGAAACTAAAATTATTTTATGTAAATATATATTTTCTAGATATCAAAATTTATAATATATATTGATGCATAAGTAAACTATTATAATGGTTGAGATTGTATCTTGAATACCGTAAAAAAAATATGTCGTAACTAATTTGAGAGAGAAGGGGGAGTGGGGGACTAGAGAGTACTAAAGATTGTTAAAAAGCTTACTTCCTCCATTTCAAATTAAATGTGACACTTTAATATTTTATACTATTTACAAATTTCACTTTGACTATCGTTTGTAATTTATACATGAATAGAATATAGTTATGTGGGATATTATTAAATTTGTCTTAATATGAATTTTTTAATATATATATTTTTATAATTTTTACAAATACAAAATTTGAGATATATGTCTTTAAAATTTTGCATTGACATGCGTGAAAAGATACAAAGGCCAAATATAACTCTTAACCTTTGACGGGAGGGATATATCATATATACCTAGAAAATATACATTTATGAACTTTCCGATCAAGATATATAGTCATAGACCTTATATGCAAAGGAGTATATGTATCATTACTATAATATTAAGACGCTATCAAGCTTATCTATTAGTCCACATTGTGATTTCCATATGGTTTAGAGTATTACTTCATTAGGTTAGGGAAGTTGACTTAACTAGCGTAGAAATTTTCCATTAGAAAACTTAGTTGCAATTTCCTTCGTATTTCATCGTGGATTTGTTGTTTGTGATTGTGATGCATGATAAGAAGTTTGAAAGCTTTACCTCGATTTGAGAACCAAATATAATACTCCCTCCGTCCCATAATATAGTGCTTGTTTCTTTTTTCACGGTCTCCAAAACGTAACTTTGACCTTTAATATCTTCAATTCCTTATTAATAAAAAATATAAAAAGTTGATATTATGAACTACACATTGAGACGAATCTAACAAGATCCTACATGAATATGTTTTTCTATATATACAAATGAGAATATTCAGTCAAAGATTTTAAAGTTTGACCACCAAAAATGAAATAGGCACTATATTATGGGACGGAGGGAGTAAGTGGAAATGCATATAACTTTCCGGGAAAAGTTAAACTAATTTAAAACATAGGAGTAATTGTTACAACTACAATAACTAGTATTCCCCGAGAGAACATAAATAGCTTTTAACGCAGCAATTCGAGGAATTTACCAATCTCGAAGACTAACACTTATGTAACTATTAGTAAGCTACATAGAGTATATAATTCGAACTTTAAACTAATATAATTTCAAAGTACAAATAGAGGTAGTATTTCACAAGCTATGGAGCACGGAAGATGGTAGCCTTGTAAGTGTTACTCTGAGGGTGGATAAGCTCAAAAACGCAACAATCTCCCAACTTCAATTCATTGTCCGTAAAAAACTTTCGCATTACGGATCCAGAAATTAGTGCCTTTTCCTTGACACAATTGCGCAGATACACATTTACATTCACGTTATAGTATCTCATCTTACCTGGGCCTTCCAATATTATCTTCTCCCTATTCTTTCCGTCCAAATGCTCTCTGGCATATTGAAGTGGAATCGTCTACACACGAAATTTAAAAGAATAAAACCCAATAACATTAGAATGATCTATACTTGGCTACCTTTTTCCGAAACTGAAAGGAAAATGAGAAAACTTGTAATTAACCAACCATGTACCAAACAATAAGTGTATAGTACTTCTATCTTGTTGCTAATTATTAGAAGTATTTATGGAAGAAATACTTGGCTTCACTTACCAATCCCCATGAGGTTAAACTCCAACGTCGGACGATACTCTTGAAATGAGGATTTAGAGATTCAAATTCTTCAAATTCTTTAGTGCTTCCATTAGGCCCTTCCTCTTCAATTAAAGATAACATAAATTAGGAACACTTAACTTATTTTTTCTATGTTGTTATCTATATAATCAAACGACTAAAGAAGACATAAATTAAAGTACCTGAATATGGAACGATGCAATCATCATCATCATCATCATCATCATCATCATCTCGATCAATATCTTCATGTTCCGAAGAAAAACCTACAACTTCTTCAGCCTTATCGGTATGATTCTCAAATGCAAATTCGTGCACAATTTCACAACAAGTTTTGTCATAAATGTTGACATGAAATTCATCCTCAATCTCCTTATAACTAAATAAGACTAAGTAGCCATACTCAATTGAATAACTCTCCAGAAACACTTCCCATCCTTTACTTAACCATAATGTTCCACTCACTTTCAAGAGCTCTACTCTCCAAACTCGACCATCGGCAGCTCTAAGATTTACGTAATCTTTTGCAAATTGCTTTTCATAATATCTCTTCACATATTTTGCTGGAATTCTCTGTTATATAAACAACAAATGCACCACTTCAAATGTAGCTAATTAATCAACAATTTGTGTATTGCAACCACTCAAAAAAATAACAAGAAAGCGAGTGATAGAGTATATATCTATTCCTGGGGCCTCAACCATCAGCTTAAGCTTTGGTTGAGTTGGTCCTTTGACAACGAGTATATACGTCTATAAAAAAAAGGAAAAATTGTTAGAAACTACCTATTAAAGACACTTTTTTTTTAAAAAAACTACCTAATATCATGTTTATTTTACAAAACTACCTTATAAGTGGAAAAACTTTAAAAAGCACTGCCAAATTCAGAATTTACTAACCATGGTTAACTATTTCCTTCAATTGTCACTCTAATATAAGATTACTAAAATACCCCTTAAAGTACCCAACCCCTCTTTGTTAATTTCCCTCACAACGACATTTAACTATTGAATACCCCCTTCAATCGTTTGTGTAATTTCTTCTCCCAACCTTTTGCTTCACCAATTATTCTTCATTATGAGTAATAAAAGCAGATAAAAATTGGGTTTTGGGTCATGAATTGATGTCGTTGATGATGATGAAGAATATGGTTTGATGATGGTGCAAAGCTTGCTCTACTCGACACTTATACTGCTGGTTTGTTTTTGGGATTGACTTTTGAGGAAGAGATAGAGCATCAAGTGATCAAGAAAGTGATGATATCATAATTGTAACGTACTGAATTTAGGGGGTATTTTCATAATCTTATATTAGAGGGATAATTGGAGGGAGTAGTTAACCATAGTTAGTAAATTCTTAATTTGGTAGTGCTTTTAAAGTTTTTCCACTTATAAGGTAGTTTTGTAAAATAAACATGATATAAGGTAGTTTTTTTTTAAAAAGTGTTTTTAATAGGTAGTTTCTAACAATTTTTCCTAAAAAAAATTTAGGAAATGAACTTACGATCTTGTCATCTTGGGTTGAACAGACTCCCATTTTCTTGTAGAAAGATGGCGCCATTTTATCTATGGTTAGGAAGATAAGAGCGCAAAAAAATAACGTTAGGAAAATCACTCTTATTGAAAAAAAGCTCACATTGAGTGGCACATCAAGAAATAAACAACACTATCTTAAGGAAATAGCTAATTGACTAATTAATTGCATCTAATTGACTAATGGAACAAAGAATACTCCAATAATCTACCATCATTATCATTTGTAAATTAAAAACACAGCCATAACACAACATAGCAGTGGCTTTATAACACTACTTGAAGAAATTTAACAAGCTAAAGAAATCAAAGCATATACCATTAAGAGTGGTTACATTAATCACATAAGATTGCTTAAACGATTTTATTATTTACTCTTTAAGTTTAACTAGCAAACAGATTTACCAAAAGTAATGAAAGCTTACCTCTCCTCTTCTTTGATGGAGGTCGAGGTGGCTGTGTGGCAGAGGAAGGAAGAGGAGACGATGGAGGTTGAGGTGGTTGTGTGACAGGGGAAGAACGAGGCGAGGATGGAGGGTATTCAGGTTGTGTGGCATCTGGTTGGGGTTCGGACTCTCCCATAACAACCTCTTCCTCGGAATACACTCTATACCACTCCATGACACTAAGGTCATCAACACTGTAAACTGGAATCTCAATAGCCAGAGGAGGCTCTTGATTCTCCAGCTCTCTCAATATTTTCTCCTCTTCCTCTTGCCTTCTTCTCTCTTCCTCCCTCTCCTTTTCTGCTTGTTCCCTCAGTTCAAGCACAAATTTGAAGACAAATCTAAGGGGTTGATTAGTTTCCTCTATGAATATCTCTATAGCATCCTTACCAGCAAATCCACCCCACATATTTGACATTTGCACATCTTTATACAATTCCACTCTTTGTTTTGTCCTAGGATTCTTATAATACAATCTGAAATTTGGAGGTAACCCCACACCTTGCTTCACAGACTCATCATGTATATCATTCAGTATATTCATCAAATTTGTTTTATCAATATCATCAACCCTAATATCAAATTGTGCCTCCTTATAGTTACATAACAACCACATTCCATCCATCATCCTAAGTCCAAACACATACACAGACAAGTATTCATAAATAAGTGGAAATTAAAGTTAAATTTATCTAACATTAAAGCCTATCTAACACACATACAAGTACTCATAAATAGTAGTACCTAATTAATTTCAGGAAAATTTGCACAAAATCACCTTAAGTTTTCACTTATTTAGAAACTCCCACCTTTATATTTTTTTCCTAAATTTCCACCTAAACTTTACAAAACCTTTATAAACTCCGCCACTTAACGGATTTTGCCAAACTCCGTTAGTGGCGGGACCCACATCAGTTATTTCTTTTGTTTTTCCCTCCAAACAACTCATTTCCTCTTCTTATATAAGATAATTTCACAACTATATCTATAACTAAAATCAAATCTAAAATTATTTCACCCAGAAAATAAGTTACAAATAAGTCCAGCATCAAACCAAAAAAAAACCTGTTGCACAGATAATCGAATTTTTTTGAAACTTCATTCTACAAAAATAAGAACATAGAGACAGAATTTTGAGGAACAAAGACAACTATGGCTAAGGATGTTTCATTTTGAACAGTTATGTTTGTCTTGTAATGATGGGATCATAGATCCCTATGCTAGTTGCACTGGCTAAACTTGATGATTTGATCTTTTAATACTTTCTCCGTTTCATTTTACTTGCTACACTTCTCAATTCACAGACTTTTAGACAATTTTTGGAGAAGAGAGAGGTAGAGAGTAAAAAGAAAAGGGACCCATGTGGGAGGAGAGAGATAGAGAGAATTTATTGCCCAGAAAAGAAGTGTAGCAAGTAATGTGAAACTTCCCATAATGAAAAGGGTAGCGAGTATTTTGAAACGGAGGAAGTATATCGTTTCAGTTAAACAAAAAAACAAAAAAAAAACTATGGCTAAATATTCAACATAAAACTCACCACTCCAAAAAAAAAAAAAAAAAAAAAAAAAAAACCCAAGAAATCTTATCATAAAACATAGCTAATCTTAGCAACCAAAAATTGCAATAAAAATTAGAAAGGCCAGTAGCTTCATCAGATTTAGGAGCAAAACTCTGAGTGTCAACTTTATCATTCTTGTTCTTTTTTTCATTGCCCTTTTTGGCTTCCACCATTAATGACCTTTTAGAGCTTCATTAACTCAGGATAATGTACTTCTATTATTGTTGTTGTAAGATAAAAACAAAGCAGAATTATCAAAAAAAAAAAAAGATAAAAACAAAGCAGGCAAATACATTATTGATGACAAAAGGCAAATTTCCCCAAAAATATAACGGAACAGCTATACATCACATAATATAGCACAATTATTAGATGCCAAAAAACCATTTCGACAACTGATCTCTAACCCCACTAAGACCTTGTAGCACATTTGCGAGCTACGATAAGCGGGAAAAAACACATTGTAATGCAACTTAACCACCCAAACTAACAAAAAAGTTAAAAAATTTAACACATAAATTTCTTTATTCATCAAAAGTATAGAGAGTAAGATCATACCGGTGATGAAGAGAGTGAGGAGTGAGAACAGAAAATAAAATTTTGGAAGAAAATAGAGAGAAAAGTGGTAGAGAACTCAAGAGATGAGAAAAAGACGTTGGTTATCCGTATGGTCGTATTAATAATTATCATATGTTCTTGTCCATTGGACATTTAAAGTTCAGTACTTAGTTTCTTTTTTGGTATCCAGTTCAATAATGTCTTACTTCACCTCTACATGCAGGTATAATACCGTAATAGGTTTCTTTTTGGCTTGTTTATGAAGCCAGCAACATCAAGTATTTACAGTACAATGTACTTACATGCATGAAGATACACTATATCCAAGCATTGAATTCTTTTCGAGTGCTCGTTGTAATATTCAATGCTACAGGATTAAAGTGCCATAGCATACGGATGTTCTTCTGGACTTATTTTCAGTTCGATTCAGTTCAATTCAGTTCAGTTTTTGTGTGCATTTCGGTTTCTCTCTACATTTCGGTTTCTCTCAGTTAAGTTCAATTTCTGTCAATCCGAAAGAACGGGGCAGTAATAGCTTTAACAAATTTTGCAAATCTGCGCAACTTTAGAAGGTTATTCTAATAATATATATAATTGCTCGATCCAGGGCCGTTCCAATAATATATACTAGCCTTAAGCAACTCCAATGGTATAGCAAAATGAAAATTGGCTTAGAGTGCCACATAGATTTTTCTAGCTAACTTCAATTTAAGCCAAAACTTCCCCAATGGTTAGCTAATATGAGTAGGTCCCACTTGAAGTAAGATAATTTTTTTTTTTTAGAGAAAAGTATAGAAATTGCTCACCAAAATTCCCACATGGGCCCACAATTTTTGCTCAAGCCAATTGGCTTAGTTAAGCTACATTGGCTAGCAAATGAAATTCTAACTACTCACTCCAATGGTTGGGCTAATTGCTTAACTTTTTATTTATTTGCTAGCAAGTCCCTAATGTTCACCATTGGAGTTGCTCTTACATGCACGCAATGCGTGCGATAATGTGTGATAGCATATGGTAGAAAATAAAATTAATTGGGTATAGAAAAATTGTCTTTAAATTTTGTTTTCTCAAAAAATCGATGGTTAGTTTAAATGTCGTACTTTCCCCCCTTTTTCATTCAAATGAAATATTTAGTTATCTCCCTATTTTTTTTCTCTTTTATTCCTTTTTTTTTTGGTGTATGTGTTGCCTTATATAATAGAGATAATTGTAAGTCTGACGTTGATGACAGTTTACTTCTTCAATTAATCAAAAGACTCTTTGGCTTCTCCCCTAATTACTCCAATTTCCATATTTTCAAAAAGATTTCAATCAGGGGAAAAAAGAAAATAAAGAATATTGAACTCCTTACAATTATAAAGCAACACAATAAATTTCCACTTCTACAACTCCAATCAAAATTTAAAAATATAAAATCCCAATTCTAAAATATTAGTTCACAACCATTATCAAATCCCTAACTGAAATTGACCAAGTTTCACACCCGAAACTTCGAATTGGAGTCTGAAATCTGAAGATTAAATAAGCCCTTGCTTGACTCGATGAACTTTCAAACTGTAGTGGCGAGCCGATGACTGAAGGAACGACTAGTGAGTGGTGATTATCCCCAACTATCTCTTGGCTTTGCTTGCTTATTTTGGTAAATGATAAGAGGATCTCTCATCCTCATTTCTAAATTCTAATATGTTATTTATTTGTGGAGAAATTCACGTTTGTCGAATGGAAGAATGGAGTAGTATAAAGTTTTTGATTTTCAGTAGAAGTATAAGAAATTAGACATAGAAGATCTGAGTGGGTGTAGCTTTCCTCGATTAGTTCCTCTATAGGCTTTTGACGGGTGTAGACATTATTTAAGGAGAAGATCTTGAGGGGTGTAGTTTAGTTGTTGTAGTTTTAGTTGTTTTCTTAATTCTTTGTTCTTTTGTTCTAGTTCTTTTCTTATGATGAATTTTAAAAAAATAAGAAATGAGACATTTGTCTCGTAGGGAGAATGACTAAACCAAGGTAGTAAATGTATTTGATTTTCTTATTTTATTTTGCACAAATAAACAATTTAGCAATGAGATTATTTAATTACTTGAAATCAACCAATATGCTACTATTATAGTTTCAAAATTTTCATGCACCAAAATTACTACTAACAATCTAATAAAGAAATAAGATATAAGAAAAAAAATAGTAACAATTTATTGCTATAGAAATGCTTGAGTCATATTTTTTTTTTTCTGTGGTGGGCAGGTGAGCGGAGACAATTTTAATACACAAGATATTAACTTTTCAATGATAGATAATAGCAGGAAATTAAATGAAAAATATGTTATTCAAGTTTTTTGAATTTTGTAAAACCATTAATCAAGTAAAATATATGACATTTAATATCAAATATTGTGAATATCCTACCATAATATAAAATTTCATAGCACCAAAAAATATATTAATAAAAATTTAAAAGTACCATATTTATATAAGGGCCCAAATCTTATAATTTGCCTAGGTCCCTTAAAATGTCAAAAACGGCCCTGGCTCGACCCCTTTTAATTTTAGACTTTTAATTATTAATCTTGTAACCTTTGTGTTTTGATGATTTTCAACTCACGATATTGATCATTAAGTCCCTGCTCTTTTGAATTACATATAATTCTAAGTATACTGAACTAAATTGAATTTCATTTAGTTTAGTTTAAGTGTACTTAATCAAATTTAATTTAATGATGCTCAACTGAACTAAAATTAAGTCCAAGTATATATCACTTTCCTTATTATCAAATTATTTGGCCGACCATATATTATTTTTCCAAGTTTTTTTTTGTAATATAATAATGCTCATGTATTTTCAATCATGAATTTGTAGGAGCGATGATGCGATAAGTGGAAGCATAATATTGAAAATATTGAACCAAAATAAAAGAGGAATCATTATTTAATCTAGTATTAATCATAGTTAGTCTCGTTATATATAAAGGTGGTTGTTTCTGTCTAGAAATTGAGGATTGTTGAGTTGTGCTGAGTAGGAGTGAGCCCCAAAAACGTTCGCCTGAATTAATCGATCGTATGCCGGAAACCTGAAAGACAAGATTAGACTAACCCCGGGGTTGTTTCAGGATCGCCCCTCCGACGCTCAAGTCAGTTGAGATGGAGAGAGAGAGTTTAGAGAGAGATGCTCTAGTTTGTTAGGTGATAACTCAATACATGTTCATTGATGAGACAATTGGTATTTATAGCATTACGGTTTATTGAGAAAAGAATAGTGACATATAGATATATGAAAAGGAGAAACATAAATAATTATTTATCCAACAAATATTCTAGGAATAAAATAATTAGTCAATAATTGCATAATACCCGCAATTTCGTTGACAAAATTTCATTTGATTCTTCACGTAATGTCATTATGGTATGCTATAGATACAAAACTATATGTATGTATTTTTTATCTTCATATAACTCAATTTTTAAGAGTATGATTTTGATAGACATAATTGTTATTGTTACATATCATATGCTATTTTTAAATTAATTTTATATGAATTTAAAATAAATAATAAATAATACGTTATTGTTCATGTAAATAAATACTTCCTCCGTTCCGTTTTAAATGAAACGTTTGCTTTTTCACGCAACCCAACGCGCTTCTTTAGTCATTAATATCTTTAGTTGTGTAAACGTAAAAAATATAAAAAAGTTATAATTTGATAGTATACATCGAGCCGAATCTAACAAGATCCCACTTGACTATGTTTTTCTTTATATAATAGCGATAAATTGGAGTTAAAATTGATTAGTGAATAGTGTCATTTCATCCAATGTTTCATTTAAAACAGAACGGAGGAAGTATAGTTTTATCAGTTGTAAAACTATATTGTATATTGAACTTATTTCGAAACTTATTTCGAGCACTCTCCAATGGTAAAAAAATATAAAATTATGAATCATGTAGCAAGTTATATATAATTTACATAGTTGAATAATTTAGTTTTTTATTTAAAATCGGAGTGTAATCTTCACTTATTAAAAAACACCTTATATGTATTTATATCGATGTTAAACATAATTTTTTTTTAAAAATAAAAATTCAGTAGAATGACATGTCATCCTTAGGTGGAGCTCTCAATATTATTCTAAGATTATTTTTTACAATCATACTTCAATATTATTCTAAGATTATTTTTTACAATCATACTCTAATTTTTTATCATCCAAAACTCTAATATATGTATGTAACTTTATCACTATAGATTTTAATTTTTGTTGTGACAACTAAATTTCCTTAATAAATTTTGTTGGAATACTAAATTGTTTTGGTTCAATTGAATAAGGTTGATATTTGGATCCTCTAGAGTTCTATGGCCTAGCAATCCTACGTGGCGCGCTCTATGGCCTCAAAATAATGTTATTAAAATACTTTTCAAGACAAATCCAACGGTATAATTTTCATAATTTTTATTTATCGTATTTGAGAGATATTCGTGGTCAAAATAAATTTTCGTAAAGCGTGAATGTCGTATATTTTGAAATAAATGGAGTAATATACATTTTACCTATTATTTTTTATTTATATAGTCTATGTTACACTTATACCACCCAACATCTTTGCCATTAACTTTTTTATTATTATGAGTAAAAAATATTGTTAAGAAAATCACATTTTACAAATATTTACATTTGGGAGAAGGAAAAATACAAACATTAGGAAAGTCTTCTTCCAAGACTATTTCCTACCTTATCAAAAGAAGAATATAGGAAAATTTTCTACCCGTGACGGGAACAATATCCTGATTAGTCTAAACATGGTGACCTAAAGCTTCGACATAATCTTGCAAAACAAATATAAAGGCAAATCTAATAGTACATTGTCTTTTTTATTGGAAAATTACAAATGAGGTCATGAAGTAGTGAATAATGTGCATATATAGTTTTAAAAACAACAGAACAAATATGTAATAATAGTTTCTCCGTTTCAAAATAATATGGCAAGGTTTGACTTTTGCAATATTCACACACATTCTTTTTGACCCTCTTTTGTGATTTTTACGTAAAGAAAAACATAGTTATGTAGGGTCTTGTTAGATTCGTCTTAATATATATTTTTAGAATATCAACTTTTTATAATTCTCACATGTAGGGAATTAGGGATATTGATAGTGTGTTAACTAACTTCGTTCTATGAAGAACTACTTAAAAATGATAGAGATAAACACAATGAAAGGCAATTGGAGACAGGATGTAAAACGCTAGGTGCTCTTGCTAGGAAGCATGAAAGAGATAGCAAGTGTGGGCCAAGGATGAGTAAAATATTATATATCATAATTTGAATAAAGTTAAGTGAGTTGTTCTTCGTAAAACGGACGGAATTATAAGTAAAAAAAATTTCATGTAATGGTGGGAACCAATTTATAATTAATAAATATAAGTTACAAATGGAGTAATAAAAAAGGCTAACAAGTTCAAGTACTTTCAATTATTTCTAATAAGTTCTAGCCAAATCTAATATATTTCTTTCTCAAGCCTGTTTGAAAGCATGTGATAAAGCCTAAGCCATTTTAAGCTTCCACTCCAATATCAGGGAAGGTGAACAAGGCAAGGAACTTGTGGGTTTTGATGCTTACTTTTCTTTTTTGAAATAAAAAAGGTAGTTTCTACTCACTTATGAGCGTGATGTAGCGCCTACGATGAGGGAAGAAGAGAAAGACCAACAATGCGAGAGTGAGGAATAAAAACCAACAATCAACTTCCCAC
>NC_079210.1:5005783-5018283 GCF_026745355.1 Beta vulgaris subsp. vulgaris
TTTTAACTTTTTTTTTCATATAAGGATTAATTCTCCTTTCATTTTCAAATAACTGCAACTATATGATTTTAAACACAATTGATATATTGAGAACGACCAGGATTTATTTATAAATACTTAACAATTAATTTTATCATGTAAAATTTTGGATTTGTCTCTATTTACATTTAAGAAATTTATATGAATTATCTTGTAAACTTTTGTAGCTGATAATTCAAGATATATATTTAAGGTAAAAATTGTGTTAGTTTAAGAGTGCAGAAATCAGATTATACTAAAATGGAAATAATATCGAAATATAAATATAATGGAGGTATCTTTATAAATGACTAAAATATTATAAAGTTAGATTTTGTTATCGGGAAAATGACTCAAATTCTCATTTGTGTATATGATTATTGTGTATTTGGTTGGTTTAGTTAGGACCCCCCAAATTTAAAATCCTAAATCCGCTTCTGTATATATATAGATATCATTATTTGATGGAAAGGGGAGAGGAATGCAATTTAAGTTGACACTTATTGGTGCATCAACTAACATTATTGCTACTCTTTTTTTAAAAATTTTTTTGATATGGTAAACCATTTATTAGTCGGGTTTGGACTTTCTGTTACACATGAGATGATCTGGTAATGTAGATTGGTAAAAATAATAATATGGTTAGAGGACCAAATCATCATGCATAATTTTTCTGACTCATTTAAAGTTGAAGAGAAGTGTCATGTCAGAATTTACAACGAAATTATATACTTCCTCCGTTTCAAAATAGATGGGACATTGTCTATTTTGGGGTGTTTCAAAATAGATGATACATTGTTATTTTTTTCCTTATTTAGTAACTTTTGCCTTACAATTTTACCATTTTACCCTTACTAACTTGTGTTATGTTCTTTAATCTACATCTAATAATCTGATTAATCCTAACCTAAAACTAATAATTCCCACCATTTTTTATGACCCACCAACTACCCCAATTGAATTCCCACCCCACCTCTTCATCTAACCTAGGGTTCTTCATCATCATTCATCTCCCTCATAACTGCTCATCTCCCTCTCCCTCAAAATTGCTCATCTCTCTATAACTTTTTCAGATCTACTCTCTCCCCTCATAACTTCGTCTTCAGATCTTCTTTCTCTCTCTCCTCATCTTCATTTTTCTTCGCACCGTCACTACCACCGTCACCACTAACGCCACCACTACCACCTCGATACCACCGTCACTACTAACCCGACACTACCACCGTCACTACTAACGCCACCACTACATTTCTGTCCACCATTTTCGCATGTATTCAACCAGAGCATTGTTTTCTTCGCACACTGCTCTCTGCTCACTCACCATTTAGATTTATTAGGATGAGAGAGAAAATTGAGTGGAATTTCAGAAAGATGATGTATTTTTTCTGGGTTTTGATCAGAAATTTTTATGGAATTTTTAGGGTTTTTTGTGGATTTTGATTTGGGAATTTTTCGGTAGTGGTGGTGGTTGTTTTTGAGTTTTTCGGGTGGTGGTGGTTGTTTTTGAGTGGTGGTGGTTGTTTTTGAGTTTTTCGGTAGTGGTGGTGGTGACCGGTGGTGGAGGTGTTGTGGTGGATGGCCGGTGGGGAGTTTGGGGGAGGGTGGTTTTCCGGTGGGCAGGTAGGGAGGGTGGTTTCCGGTGGTCAGGTTTGGGGGAGAGGTTTCTCCCTCCTTTTCACATGGGACCACTAGAATTAATTATACTACCTAAACATACTTATGAAATTTTGCCTAGGAGTCCGTTTTAATCACAATGTCCCATCTATTTTGAAACGGAGGGAGTATATATATATATATATATATATATATATACATATACATATATATATATACATATACATATATATATATACATATACATATATATATATACATATACATATATATATATACATATACATATATATATATACATATATATATATATACATATACATATATATATATATATACACATGTATGTATGTATATATATATGTATGTATGTATGTATGTATCTATATATATATATATATATATATATATATATATATATATATATATATAGAGGCAGGATCCTGTGAGAAAGGAAATTAGGTGAGAAATGAGAAAGAATAACTACCCTTAGATTAGATCCTGTCAAGGGCCAAGATTAAGTAACTAATGTTAACTTTAAACTACCTATTTTCATCCTTTCCATGCAAAACCTAATTTTTTTCTCTCTCCTCTTTTCTCTCTCTTCCAAAAACGTCTTTTGTCAAGAAATTTCATGGAATCCATTACCGCATCGCATGAAGGTTAGTCTATATTCATGAACATGTATGTTTTTTTTTTCGAAAATTAGTTAATAATTATCTGCATAATTCGCTGCATAATTCATATTGTATGCTTAATTCACGAAATTCACGAAATTCACGAAAATTAGTTAATAATTATCTGCATAATTCACGAAATTCGCTGCATAATTCACGAAATTCGCTGCATACTTGATATTGTATGCTAAAGTAATACTTCATGGGAACGATTATCGCTGCATAATTCATATTGTATGCTTAAGAAATTCGCTATGATCATGTGCTGTATATGATATGATGCATTGTGTTTCTAAACGCAACTGCTACTTCATTGTGTCAATTATGATGCATTGTGCTCTAAAATATTAGTTGTATTTTGCTGTATATGATATGATGCATTGTGTCAATTATGATCCATTGTGTCAATGAAGGTGAACATTAGAGTTATAGGTTTATTTGATAAGAGTTAAAATTATAGTTATAGCATCATTAGAGTTATAGGTTTATTTGATAAGAGTTATAGCAATTACTAATTAGAGTTATAGGAAATTCATATTTTGCAGACTAATGATCACCTTCTAATTAGAGATGTAGTAGTATTTAATGAAAGTTATACGAATTACTAATTAGAGTTATAGGGGTATTTTGAGTAGTCATAAGAGTTGAAATTATAGTTGTAGCATAATTTGGTATGTACGTCTTAATTAGAGTTATAGGTTTATTTGATAAGAGTTATAGGAATTACTAATTAGAGTTATAGGAAATTCATATTTTGCAAACTAATGTTCACCTTCTAATTAGAGTTGTAGTAGTATTTGATTAGAGTTATACGAATTACTAATTAGAGTTATAGGGGTACTTTTGAGTAGTCATATACGAATTACTAATTAGAGTTACTAATTACTAAGTAGAGTTATAGAAGTATTTGATTAGAGTTATAGAAGTATTTGATTAGAGTTATAACAATTACTAATTAGAGTTATAGAACTATTTAATTAGAGTTATAGAAGTATTTGATTAGAGTTATAGCAGTATTTGATTAGAGTTATAGCAATTACTAATTAGAGTTATTGAAGTATTTGATTAGAGTTATAGAAGTATTTGATTAGAGTTATAGCAATTACTAATTAGAGTTATAAAAGTATTTGATTAGAGTTATAGCAATTACTAATTAGAGTTATAGAAATATTTGATTAGAGTTATAGAAGTATTTGATTAGAGTTATAGAAGTATTTGATTAGAGTTATAGCAATTATTAATTAGAGTTATAAAAGTATTTGATTAGAGTTATAGAAGTATTTGATTAGAGTTATAGCAATTACTAATTAGAGTTATAGAAGTATTTGATTAGAGTTATAAAAGTATTTGATTAGAGTTATAGCAATTACTAATTAGAGTTATAAGAGTATTTTATTAGAGTTATATGAATTACTAATTATGCAAGGGGTTACTTTTTGTAACAATTACTAATAATTATTACAGTTATAGACACTCTTGATTAGAGTTATAGGAATTTATGTGTGCAATACTTTGAATTCTAAATAGTTGACTTACAGTTTATACCTATTTAATATGCAGAGGCAGGAACTAGTAACTCTATGCAAAGCATAAACATTGCCTCATTAAATCTGTCTACACCACCTAAGCAAAGTACGAACATCACCCCATGCGGAGAACATGAGTTCACTCGAGTTGTTCCAGCAGAATTAATTCCTAAAGTTGGGCAGATTTTCGACAGTCTTAAAGATGCAATAGACTTTTATAATATATATGCTGTAGCATGTGGATTTGATACTAGAATGTCTACCGAGACTCGAGCAAAGGATGGCACTATTGTATTCAAATACATTTTGTGTAACAAGCAAGGAGTGAAGGCAGTGGCTGCAGCAAATCACACAACTAATATTGAGTCGGTTGAGCCAATTTCCCCAACTCAAAAGAGGAGGAGAAAACTTACACGGGTTGGTTGCAAAGCCAAGATTGTTTTCCGACTTCATGAGATATCCAAATATCGAGTTTGGTCCTTTCATGAAGGACATAACCACAAGCTACTAAGTCCTGAAGAAGGACAATTCCAAAAGTTGAAAAGAAATTTGACGATGTATCAAAAGAAAATGATAATTGATAACTCTAAACTCAATATTGGAGCAACAAAGACGTACCGAATGTATAAGGAGAAGGTTGGTGGTTATGGAAATGTTGGAGCAACTGTTGGCGACTTCAAAAACTTTGCACGGGATGTTAGAGCATACATTGGAGAACATGATGCTGATATGTTTATAAGCACCTTAAGTAGACAAAAGGAGATGAATAGTGGATTTTTCTTTGACTATGTAGCTAATGCGAAAGAAGGTTTGCATAGAGTGTTTTGGGCCGATGCTTTGTGTAGGAGAAATTACTTTGCTTTTGGAGATGTTGTCTCGTTTGATGCTACGTATGGAACAAACATGTACAACTTGGTATTCTGTCCATTTACAGGGATTGACCATCATAAAAGGTAATTCATATAACTCTTATGACTAGTAAAATACTTTTGCAACTCTAATTAGTTATTCATATAACTCTTATGACTAGTAAAATACTCCTGCAACTCTAATTAGTTATTCATGTAACTCTAATCAAATACTCTTGTAACTCTAATTAGTAATTCATATAACTCTAATCAAATACACCTGTAACTCTAATTAGTAATGCATATAACTCTAATCATATACTCATGTAACTATAATTAGTTTTCATATAACTCTAATCAAATACTCTTGTAACTCTAATTAGTAATGCATATAACTCTAATCATATACTTATGAAACTATAATTTCTCAGTCTAGTCTATCTTTTATGTATCTCCGTCGTATATTTTAAGATTTTTTCCTTTCCTTTCATAGGTCTGTGATTTTTGGTGCTGCTTTGACATCAAGAGAGAATGACAATTCTTTTGTGTGGGTTTTTGAAAAATTCAAACAAGCTATGGGCAATAAGGAACCAAACTTTATTATCACTGACCAGGATCCTGCAATGAAGAAAGCTTTCCCAAAAGTATTCAATGATGCACAACAAAAATTCTGCATGTGGCATATTATGGGTAAACTTACTGACAAGGTGGGGAAAGGGAAAGACATACAGATTACAAACTCAACTGATACAGAAGGGTTAGAAGAGTCGGAACCTAATGACATGGTGGGGATAGCTGAACGCAATAAAGAAAAAGATTTCCTCAAGAAGATAAATGCTTGTGTTTGGGATAAAGAATTAGAGCCACAAGAGTTTGTTGATAAGTGGAATGAAGTCATACAAGAATTCAATCTACAGCAAAATAAGTGGCTTAATGACATATTCAACATAAAGGAGTCTTGGATCCCAGCATATTTCAAAGAGAAACCAATGGCTGGCTTAATCAGCACAACACAAAGATCAGAGAGCCAGAATAGTTTTTTTGGTAATTTCAATAGTCCTGTGCTACATTGGTTGAGTTCTGGTTGCGTTTCCAAACGGCTGTACAACAACAAAGACATGCTCAAAGCAGTTTGAACAAAGATAACGACACTTCCTACCCTCAACTTATCACCCCTTGGCCGATCGAAGCAAGCGTCTCTAAAGTATACACCCATGTAATCTTTTACCTATTTCAAGAAGAAGTTAGTGCAGCATGTTTCACATGTGGTCATGCAAGGTCTGAAATTAGGGATGGAATGGAATACATTACTGTCACTGAAGATAGAAAGAAGAAGAATTATGAGGTCACTTTAGATCCAATGACTTTTGATGCCATATGTTCATGTTCACTATTCGAGAGGGTTGGATTGATATGTAGGCATGTTCTTTGGGTTTACAAGGCCAAACATTTGAATAAGTTGCCCGATAAATATATCCTCACTCGATGGACGAAGGAAGCACACAAAAGTCATATTCATGAGTTTGATGAAAATTTTCCTAAAGATTGTGGAAAGGTAGAAATGAAGCAGATAAAATTAGGTGAATTGTGGAATGAAATATATACAACCATTGGTCTCGTTGAAGAAAGGGATGAGGATATTGATGCTCTAATTGAAAATCTAAGAGGCTTCAAGAAATCCATTAAATCGGGTGAGGATAATACGTCAATGACAAAAGACCAAGTCATTCAAGAATTGATAGGATGTAGTGCTCCAACGAGGTAACTATAAAAGTTCCTGAGAAAGCCAACAACAAGGGTAGGAAGAGGCTCAAATCTGTGAAAGAAAAGACTATTGAGAAGCAACAAAAACCACTAAGAAGGTGTCGTCTATGCAATAAAATGGTCAATCATGATGCAAGGAATTGTCCTTATCGAATTCAACAAACTTAAGGAATGATAGCTAACACAGATGAAAGTGGTGAAGAACTAATAGCTAATATAGATAGTTGGTGTTTTTTTACATATTAATGTATTATTGTTATTATAATTAGAATAAAAATGAAATAGGATGTTGCAAACTTTATAAATATGAAAGTAAAATCATTCTTACCCTTCTTTTTTTATTGTTGTTGTTGTTGCATGAAGAACTCCAAGCTTGATTAGAGTTATAAGAGTATTAATTAGAGTTATAAGATTTAATTAGAGTTATAAAGAGTATTTTATTAGAGTTATATGAATTTATAATTATGACATTATTATTAAGAATGTAATTAGAGTTATAGAAGTATTTGATTAGAGTTATAGCAATTACTAATTAGAGTTATAGAAGTATTTATTAGAGTTATAGAAGTATTTGATTAGAGTTATAGAAGTATTTGATTAGAGTTATAGCAATTATAATTAGAGTTATAAAGTATTTGATTAGAGTTATAGAAGTATTTGATTAGAGTTATAGCAATTATAATTAGAGTTATAAAGTATTTATTAGAGTTATAGAAGTATTTGATTAGAGTTATAGCAATTACTAATTAGAGTTATAGAAGTATTTGATTAGAGTTATAGAAGTATTTGATTAGAGTTATAGCAATTATTAATTAGAGTTATAAAAGTATTTATTAGAGTTATAGAAGTATTTGATTAGAGTTATAGAATTATAATTAGAGTTATAAAAGTATTTGATTAGAGTTATAGAAGTATTTGATTAGAGTTATAGCAATTACTAATTAGAGTTATAGAAGTATTTGATTAGAGTTATAGAAGTATTTGATTAGAGTTATATCAATTATTAATTAGAGTTATAAAAGTATTTGATTAGAGTTATAGAAGTATTTGATTAGAGTTATAGAAGTATTTGATTAGAGTTATATCAATTATTAATTAGAGTTATAAAAGTATTTGATTAGAGTTATAGAAGTATTTGATTAGAGTTATAGAAGTATTTGATTAGAGTTATAGCAATTATTAATTAGAGTTATAAAAGTATTTGATTAGAGTTATAGAAGTATTTGATTAGAGTTATAGCAATTATTAATTAGAGTTATAAAAGTATTTGATTAGAGTTATAGAATTATTTGATTAGAGTTATAGCAATTACTAATTAGAGTTATAGAAGTATTTGATTAGAGTTATAAAAGTATTTGATTAGAGTTATAAGAAATTACTAACCAGAGTTATAAGAGTATTTTATTAGAGTTGATATGCATTACTACTTAGAGTTACAGAGTATTTAACTAGTCATAAGATTTTTAATTATAGTTTATGGCATTACTTGTTACGTACGTTAGTATTTTATTAGGGTTATATAAATTACTAATTAGGGAAACATTGCGAGCGAAATAGCACATGTGATCAGCACATATATAAAAAATAATGCTAGTAAAAGTTGAAATAAGTAAATACTAATATCAGCACATAGTAGTTTTGATTCTAATAAATCCTCCCTAACACTATCCCTCTACAAAAGTGGAAAAAAATACTTGTAAATGTGTGAGAATTATTTAGCTGCAACTTCATGAATTATATGTTTACTCTACACCTTTAAACGAGCTGTTTCTTTCCGTATATTGTCTTGTTCCTTGTAAATCATCCACAACTTGTCTCGAATAGAAGCCTTTATCTCATTGAACTCATGAATCTTTTGGATGATCTCCTTCCTAATATTATTGATATCACACAAAACAAGGGCTGCACAGATTTCAGCTCTCATTGTACGCCTTATCTTGGCGTTGTCAAGCTGAGACTCAAATATTTCTCCATCATAGTTCAACATGTGAACCATTGCAAAAACACCACAATCCAAGGTTGGCTTACTTGTTTGCCATGGAAACTTGACATTAATGATATCATATGAAACTAAATCAGCAGCCAATGGATGCTCAAATCTATCCAAATAATCACTCATGTTATAGCGCTGCAAAAAAAAAATAGATAAATAACTATAGAGAAAAATAACGAACCAATAAAGCTTAAAAGTACTAAAAACAAATAAGAACAAAAGACCTATAAATATTGTAAATCTTACTATACTAATGGCAAGCTTCTTGAAGTGAGAATCATCCCAATTTCCGTAGACTCTATTATCCAGATAATCCACTCTTTTTTGTATGAAGTTGATCACAACAATAAAGTAGTGTTCCATGTACAAGAGTGGAACGAATATCTGCGACCCACAAATTGAACAAGTTGAGTTATTAGATAAATAAATATAGAAAAGACATTATAAAAAGAAGTACGAAAGACATACCAAATCAACATTATGAAGATCACATTTGACTTTGTTACATGAGATCCAAATATCCCATGAAGAAAATAGCTCACTCAATAATGCAACATCTTCAATTTCGTCATGTTTCTCCGTAATATTTATCAAAGGACCCTAAAAATATCACATAAAACTTGTCAATTAAACTTATAACTCTAATTAGTAATTCCTATAACTCTTATCAAATAAACCTATAACTCTAATTAAGACGTACCTACCAAATAATGCTATAACTATAATTGAAAATGGACCAGTTATATGAATATGATGAATGAAAATGGACCAGTTATAGGAGCATCCATGATCTATTGAAATTCAATTTAGAAGACCTTTTTGACTAGCCATAAGATTTCAAAAGCATTTTAAAAGGAGAATATTGAAGAGATTACCACATGATTAAGGCCGAAAAATATGCGTCGAGGTGAAGAATCTTCGGTTGACTCCACATAGTTCATCAACAAACTCCAACCCTCAATAACAGTTGTGGTGATCATTTCATTGGTTGCCAAACTTAAAAAATCCTCTCGTGTAACAAAGTGGTTTTCTCCAAAAGACGCAATAATTTGACTGTAAAAAGTATATATAGAAAGTTAACAAAAATAATATAAAATAAAGAAAATAATGAAGTATGATGTAGGTAATAATGTTTACCTCTGTGCCAAAGTTTCATTGTGATCTACCATACAATAATCAACTACATGTTTCCGGAAGGATGGCATGTATGATAATAGTGTTACATTTTGACGCATAAATTTTGAAACCAAAGTGACAGGGACATTTTGAATCCCACAATTATATGTAGAACCAAGACCATCATTGTTGACATTATGGCTATTAGAAGATGTACGCAACCAAGACATTGGAGATCTAACGCAACCATCTCTCTCTTTGTTGATTTCGTCCACATGAGAACACGACTTAGCACACTCATCTCCAATAATTGAAATGTCAACAAAGGATGGGGAAGAAACATCTGGACCCTTGGCACCAATTAATAACTCGTTTTCAGACTGAGAGAGTAATTGGAAAGTTGGCATATCATCAGCAGCTTTTTTCATAGCAGAAATAGAATCTGTGACATTATCGATATATACTTGCCATGCATCTTCATGAACAAAAGCCGGAGTTGGAGACAAAGTAGGAGAATCAGAACATGTATATTATCTTTCCCTTTATTTTCTGCGTTATTGATCATACTCTTTGCTTTTGACAATCGATCAATATAATGGGAAGACACAACGTCCAAGTCTCTTTTCATTAACAACAAAATCTCATGCAGGCCCTGTGAAAAAGGAAAGGAAAAAATCTACTAATTAGAGTTATAAGAGTATTTGATTAGAGATATAAATTATTTGATTAGAGTTATAGAAGTATTTGATTAGAGTTATAGCAATTACTAATTAGAGTTATAGAAGTATTTGATTAGAGTTATATAAATTATTTGATTAGAGTTATAGAAGTATTTGATTAGAGTTATAGCAATTACTAATTAGAGTTATAGAAGTATTTGATTAGAGTTATAGCAATTACTAATTAGAGTTATAGAAGTATTTGATTAGAGTTATAGAAGTATTTGATTAGAGTTATAGCAATTACTAATTAGAGTTATAAAAGTATTTGATTAGAGTTATAGCAATTACTAATTAGAGTTATAGAAGTATTTGATTAGAGTTATAGAAGTATTTGATTAGAGTTATAGCAATTACTAATTAGAGTTATAAAGTATTTGATTAGAGTTATAGAAGTATTTGATTAGAGTTATAGCAATTACTAATTAGAGTTATAAAAGTATTTGATTAGAGTTATAGAAGTATTTGATTAGAGTTATAGCAATTACTAATTAGAGTTATAGAAGTATTTGATTAGAGTTATAGCAATTACTAATTAGAGTTATAGAAGTATTTGATTAGAGTTATAGAAGTATTTGATTAGAGTTATAGCAATTACTAATTAGAGTTATAAAAGTATTTGATTAGAGTTATAGAAGTATTTGATTAGAGTTATAGCAATTACTAATTAGAGTTATAAAAGTATTTGATTAGAGTTATAGAAGTATTTGATTAGAGTTATAGCAATTACTAATTAGAGTTATAGAAGTATTTGACTAGAGTTATAGCAATTATTGATTAGAGTTATAAAATTATTTGATTAGAGTTATAGCAATTACTAATTAGAGTTATAAAGTATTTGATTAGAGTTATAGAAGTATTTGATTAGAGTTATAGCAATTACTAATTAGAGTTATAGAAGTATTTGATTAGAGTTATAGAAGTATTTGACTAGAGTTATAGCAATTATTGATTAGAGTTATAAAAGTATTTGATTAGAGTTATAGAAGTATTTTATTAGAGTTATAGCAATTACTAATTAGAGTTATGGACGAAAATATCTAAACTATAATATTTATTTTCCAATAAATACATTTCATCTGCTGCAGGATATCATGAATAATGATTAAAAACATAATAGGATATCATGAAAAAGCAATAAAAATATATGATAAGAGTTATAGGAGGACATACATCTGTTGCAGTTTTATGTATCTCCTCGTCAGAAGGCAAGCTATCTGGAATCTCAAAGCTAATTACCTTCTTGCAGTGAGAAATATCAGCCAAACACTTCCTTTGGATATCCTGGACTGAAGGTACTGAATTACATCGAAGACGCGAAGAAAGATGACTCTCCAAATCCAAAATCCCATTCCCAAAACTTCCAGAACCTAACTCATCATGAATACGTTTTTGGAATTTTTCATCTGTCCAAAATTGAACAAGTGGCGGATCTCTAGGTAACGCATGAGATTTGAAAACTAACCTATGGAAGTATATAATTTCTAACATGATAACACAACCTCCAAGATTAGCCAAACTATCTACATGATATTTCCCAAATCCATTAGAAAGTTTCTCCAGCACATATGAGCACCAATCAAATTCTTTAATTTTACATACTTGAGAAACGGCTTTTAAAAGTTTCAAATCCACTTTATTTGTTCGACGTAGGAGCAAGAAACCTACCCATAGCATAAAGGACAAACAAACTTTTAAATTCATCTCCACCCGCCTGCATCTCATTCGATCGAATCTTAGCAGCTACATCCTTCAAAGAAATTCCTTGTCTGTCATCAACAACATCAAACTTAAATCGAAACTCTCTTTTCAAGATATTATCAGACTCCTTAGATCCTCTACCAGTGGAAATCTCCTCAACCTCATAATCACCCATGGGAAGCAAAAAGACCTCATGCACATCAAACTTACTTACCACAAATTTATTCACCGCATCGATTCTAAACACCCAACTGCCAGGATTAAAAGACTTTATTAAAAAAGGGATCATGGTAGTAGGACTTTGAGTCAAATGCAAACTGCAAAGACCTCCAAAACCAATGTCATTCACATCTTGGACTTGTTGCGAAGATAAGTCCTTTATAAGCTTTACCAACTCATTCGGTCTACATTGAGTAGACAACTCTGATGGCTTTTTTTTTCTGTTTCGGTACATGTGATGTACTATCCTTTTTAAGTAATTTGGCCCCTTTCTTATCAACCAAATCCATACTTTGACATGCACT